>NW_023494800.1:820000-850000 GCF_904425465.1 Colossoma macropomum
TAGATAGATAGATAGAGAGACAGAAAAACAGACAGATAGACAGAAACTGGATCAAGTTAACAGAACAGTAATCTGTGATTTACATTCTGTTCTGTTAGATTTGAAGTTGAAACACAATCATTTTTCACAAAACAGACAGACAGACAGGTAAAGACACACACATTCATACACAGATAGACTGACAGACAAGTAAAGACACACACATTCATACACAGATAGACTGACAGACAAGTGAACAGATACGCAGATACATATCGCTGCTTCAGAAGAAAACCTTGTGTCTTCAACATGGTAACTTTACAGGAAAAATAAAAAACCTAGTTCACTTTTAATGTAAACCAATGGAAACAGACTTTTTTACCAAGTAATTTTGGGGGCCACTTTTTTGGTCCATTCATCATGAAATGTAGGCACAATGTAAACAGCAACAGGTGTTTTCAAATTACATCAAAAACTGAAAAACAACAAAAATGGAGATACAAGGTTTTCTTCCCACAGCAGAGATATACAGATAGACTGACAGACAAGTAAACAGACAAACAGGCAGATGGAGAGGAAATAATAATGGAAAGAGAAATAAGTTTGAATATTAATAATAATATTCAGTGAAGAGTAATAGATAGAGCTCACTGTGCTGAACTGTACTGCACCCTATAACTCACACACACACACACACACACACACACACACACACACACACACACACACACACAACAACATGAGTGTGTGTTTGGGGTGCAGATGGAGGGGCAGAGAAACCACACAGTATATCACATTTACACAATGTACCAAAAAGTATCCAGAGAGTCCTCCTGACGAGCTCCTTTAAGGTCACTCGTTACTGATGCACACTCCAACATCTCCATAGAAAAGCACTGACCAATAGAATGGGACACTCTGGAGAAGCTGCACATGAACCTAGGGTCACCATGTCCAACGCCCAGTGTGGGCTAGAGGGGCATAAAGCCCCCCAGCAGTGGAACTGCGTTCTCTGGAGTGATGGAGCTCCATCCAATACCTTTGGGATGAGCTGGAGTGACCATCCACCATCAGTACCTGACCTCACTAATGCTCAATCAAATCCTCACAGCAATGTTCAACATCTAGTATAAAGCCTTCTCAGAAGAGTAGAGGCTGTTACTGCAGCACAGACTCACTACTAACACCTTCATTTCAGAAGAAACTCCTCAAACTTTTTAACACACAGTGGAACGTTAAGTGAAACGATCTCACGTTCTTCATCTGTTTGCATGAGAACATACATCAATCATGAAGATCCCACGAGTTCCTACCTGTGTTTTTCCAGTTCCAGCGAGAAAAGGCGACAAAAAAAGTCCCTGCAGAGTAATTCCGACAGACACAGCGTTCCTCAGAGAGAACAGAGCCGAGTAGAATCCGCAGCTCCACAGAGGTCCATGAGCGAGCGAGGTAGAGAGAGAGTGAGGGAGAGAGAGAGAGCTGTCATAAAGTTTTCGGCTGACAGCTCACACCATCTGCATACTGGGGGGATCGGGGTGGGGGGGGTCGGAGATCGGAGGGTTTGGGGGGAGTGACGGCTCTCAGCAAAGCCACATGGGTCTCTAAACACACACACACACACACACACACACAGCCGAGGGAATCCAAACACACACAATCCGCTGTCCAGTCAGTGGAGTCGCAGAGTGACTGAGCCAGAGAGAGAGAGAGAGAGAGAGAGAGAGAGAGAGAGAGAGAGAGAGAGAGAGGGGAGGGGTAACCGCTTGTTTGAGGAAGTGTGAGAGAGTGAGCAGCACACACACTCCCACTGAGGTTTCAGATTCCACACTTAGACAACTGCCACACACACTCACACACACACACACACACACACAGAGGTTTGTTTTTATACAGTGTCAGGACACGCAGTCATGTTCTGTACTATATACATTACATACACGTAAGTTGTGTATGTAACAATACTGCGCCCCACGTGTGTTATATATACCTAAGTTCGTATATTCCATTATAATGTTCCATATATATACATATAAGTTTGTATATTTAATACATATGTATAAAAGGTGTTGCTTCATTCTGAGTGTCCTGAAGGACATAAACACTCAACAGACTCTCAGTAACATCAATAACAAATCAGTGATGTAGCAGCAGTGAGTCCATTCAGTAGAGACTTTTAATTAACTGTCTATATAATAATAATAATAATAATAATAATAATAATAACAACAATTAGTTTATAATCTGCTGAATTCAGCTGTTTTCACTTTGTGTGTCCAAGTTTAGATCTGTAGATGTTTAATCTGAGAGGAACTGAACATTAACAGGTTTAATACAGACACACCGACACCATTATGTACCTGGAGCTTCACTGGATTAGGGTTTGGGTTAAGGTTAAGATTAGGATTAGGGCCAGGGTGAGAGTGAGGGTTAGGTTTTGGGTTGAGGTGAAAGTGAAAATGACATTAAGTGACATTAAGTTTACTTTAAGATTTTTACTTCAGTGTGTTCAGATGCTTCACTGATATGTTGATGTGTTACTGATAATCTGTTAAGAGTTTATTAATCATCTACAAAGGACCACTCCAAATGAAGTGTCTCACACACACACACACACACACACACACACACACATATATATATATATATATATATATATATATATATATATATATATATATATACATACACACACACATTATATATATATATATATATATATATATATATATATATATATATATACACATACACATACACACACACATTGTTGTGTTTGTGTGTGTTTAAATTTGTTTGTTTAACCCTTTCAAAACTCCTCAAAGCAGCCCAGTATTATTTGTTGTTATCATCAAATATTTGGTATCAAGATATCAACTACTTTTTGTAAAAGCCATAAATTGTCATTACTTTTCTACTGTTTTTGTGTTTGTTTACATTTATTCCAATGATATATTGTGTTTTTAGAAGTCCAAATACACCTACGACCATATAAATGTTCTTTATTAGTGTGCTTAGGCGCCAGAAGCTTTCACACCAGACACGCCGTGTCGCGTCCAGAAATCTGAAACCACTGTTTTTAGATTATCACAATGTGCAGGAACATATGGGGCTGCAGCTTCACCAAGGATGGTGAAAGGGCACAAGTGCATACATGACAAAAGTACAGATAAGTACATACCTGGCATAGCAACAGACAGAAAACACAAAGCATCAGCATATGTACAGCTTTACACTGAGTGAGGTAACATACACCGATCAGGCATAACATTCTGACCACCTCCTTGTTTCTACGCTCATTGTCCATTTTATCAGCTCCACTTACTGTATAGGTGCACTTTGTAGTTCTACAGTTACAGACTGTAGTCCATCTGTTTCTCTGATACTTTGTTAGCCCCCTTTTACCCTGTTCTTCAGTGGTCAGGACCCCCATGGACCCTCACAGAGCAGGTACTATTTGGGTGGTGGATCATTCTCAGCACTGCAGTAACACTGACGTGGTGGTGGTGTGTTAGTGTGTGTTGTGCTGGTCTGAGTGGATCAGACACAGCAGTGCTGCTGGAGTTTTTAAACACCTCAGTGTCACTGCTGGACTGAGAATAGTCCACCAACCAAAAATATCCAGCCAACAGCGTCCTGTGGGCAGCGTCCTGTGACCACTGATGAAGGACTAGAGGATGACCAACACAAACTGTGCAGCAGCAGATGAGCTATCGTCTCTGACTCTACATCTACAAGGTGGACTGACAAGGTAGGTGTGTCTAATAGAGTGGACAGTGAGTGGACACAGTGTTTAAAAACTCCAGCAGCACTGCTGTGTCTGATCCACTCAGACCAGCACAACACACACTAACCAAGTTCCAAAACGCACTTCGTCATATTCTTCATAACTTTCATATTTCATAAGCTTCATTCTAAAGGTGGGGGTCGTATGAGAGCTGTAACTGTCTTCTTTCCAGTCTAATAGATGGTGATATAATTTTAAACCCTTATAATAAAAGAAGCTAAACTCACATTTTTTTTGTCTACTGAAAGTCGACCCATTTTTCCACAAATCTGAACTATAAACTGGATCTCAGATGGCGTCTCTTCAGTGATCTGCTCTGTAAAAATGATTTTTATAAAATAATACAAAGAGCGTCTAAGATTTTTGGATTTCAGCAGTAAATTGTAAGCATATAACAATATGTGTGATCATAAAACACGTTCTGTTAATTTGAGGGGAGCTTATAAAATATAAATGTACATTTATTTCATGCAGTTACTGAATAATCTGCCTCATGATTTGGTCATGTAAATTCAGATGGACAAACCAAAATATACCCTGGAGAGTAAGAGGCCTTTTTGTGACACTGAGTAAAACACCAGAACAGATCTTTCAGCTCAAAAACAGACAGTCTGTGGACAGGAACTGAACTGATACCAAGCATGGGAAGCAATGCTGAACACTTTTTTCCTTTAATTTACGTGAGTAGAGTGTAAAAATGAACTTGAACCTGGCGTTTATCAGCGCTCCCTGCCAGCACTCTATAGTAGCGTTCTGCTATGTGATGCTACGTGGCGCGGTGCGACGTGTCCAGTGTGCGATGGCCTTAAGACTTTCACACAACACCATATATGTAAGTGTATATATGGGTCATTCTACAGAAACGTCCACTTTTCTGTCTGTCCATAGGAGTCACTGGTGTTACCGATGCTCATTATAAAGGAAACACCAGAGACATTTTAATGAACAATGCATTTTAATAAATAACTGCTACAGAACATCAAACCACATGTCAATCATGGAATATCCACTAAAATATAGAATTTAATCCAGTTGTATTCTATTTTTTCCACAATTACTTCAGAATAAAGTCGGTCACACCAGTGACTTCAGCTAAAAGCTTCATATGAAATCATGAGCTAAATGAGAAAATCTCTGATAACTGAAAGACACAGTGGACTCACCATGAGCTTTTCTTCATAGATCCTCAGAAAACAGGTAAAAGGAAGTCAAGTGATGTCATCAGTGTGACTTTTATTTCAAAATCAGAGATTTTCTGTTACGCGGTAACACCAGTGACACGACTCCTGGGGACAACTTTCATTATATATTTATAATATTTATTTGGCATTTGTTTTCTTTATGTCATTTACATTTACAGTTAAAATGGCCTCAGCCTTCACACATGACTGTGGGGACGAGCTCTTCTGTGGTGCGTGGAATTCTAGGTAATTGATTTAAAAACCAATTTTGCTAAATTGAGGGTCAAGAAGGTGTAATTGTTAAAATAAATTAGTTTTACTTTAAAATAGAAATAAATTGTAACCCTAACATGTTTTTCAAGTGTAATATATCTGTAAACGCCAGGGACACAAAAATGGACGTTTCTGGATGGATTGTAATAATAATGTTCCAATCTTAACCTCTGGAATCAAGTATAAATGGCTTTGCTCTGAAACTGAACACTAATATGGAGCTTTAGTAAAAAGGACAGTCAGGAGTGTTTTGGTGGTTTTGAAGGTTGGCCTTGTTTTTCTTTAGGCTTAATAGAAAGTCAGGATATTACTGCTCTGAAAATGTATGAAAACAAACAACACACACACACACACACACACACACACACACACACACACTGCTGTGTACGCTCAGTAAACACACACACGTACAGTTCTGACCGCAATGAACCCGTTTATTTACTCCATATAGAAAATCCCTCAGCAGCACACGCACAAACACATGACGGCAGCATCGGGCGAAGACCGCGCTCCTCCAACATGGTTTACAGGAGGAGGAAAAAACATTCAAAACAAGCTCATAATGAAAGTTTATACAACAAGTTTTTATTCTAAAGTCATTTAAAAGCAGTGAAATGTTTCTGATGTGTTTAATCACAGTAACAGAAACTGAACTCTGAATCATATTCTTAATGATCTGATCGTCCAGAAAGGTACAAACTTCAAAAAGATGGTTCTTCAAGGGTTCTTTAGTAGAGAAAATGGTTCTGTATAGAGCCAGGAACTCTCAAAGAACCCTTTGCATGATTAAAGGGTTCTCTGCGTGGTGAAATCGTTCTTCAGATTGACATAGAATGTGCGATAAATGGTTCTATATAGAACCTTTCTGAAAATGGCTCTAAATAGCACTAAAAAAGGTTCGTCTACAGTGACAAGCTTGACATCCTAATAATAGCAGAACCCTTTTTGGTGCTATATAGAACCCTTTTCAAAAAGGTTCTATCTAGAGTCATATACAACACATTCTCTATTTTAAAGAACCATATCACCATGCAAAGAACCCTTTAATCATTCAAAGGCTTATTTGAGTGCTCATGGTTCTATATAGAACCAGTGCCTTTACTAAAGAACAGTTGAAGAACCATCTTCATGGGGGGAGGGGGGTAGTTTGTTTCTTAAACACTAAGATGTGGGGATTTGGAGCCCTCTCTGGTGGAAATGTGTAACTGCAGTCAGAACATTCTGTAGTGTGGGTTGTTCTTCCTGAGTGGATGAATCTGCTGACTGAAAGAGAATCAAAGAGAACTCAGTCTAAACTCGGTGAAGGAGCGTCTCTGAGGATGAGAGTGAATTATATACTACTGTCATCACATCTTCATCAGTGTGATGTTGATTTTGAGACCAACATTATACTGATAGCTATATATTCTATTGCTATAAGCTTGATATACCAGGCAGTATATATTTTGGTGCTATATAGGACGAGGTTTCAAAAAGGTTCTATACAGAACTGTCAACCACACACTCTCCATCAATCTGAAGAATGATTTCACCATGTAAAGAACCATTTAAGCATGAAATGGCTCTATATAGAACAACTGTCTTCACTAAAGAACCCTTGCACAACCACCTTTTTTAAGAGTGTGAATATTTCTCATCACCGGAAGACGTGCAGGTTTTTTAGCAAACCAATTATATAATATATACATATACACACACAGACACATACATACACAAACACATGGTTAGAAAAACACGTTTCAAATGAGAGAGAGAGAGAGAGAGAGAGAGAGAGAGAGAGAGAGAGATTTAGGTGTGATATTAAACTCAGCAGGAAATTTTACATCACTGACGGAAAAAGCGTGCAGATCTTACTCTATGATTAGAAAAACAATTTCCAAATTCAGCCCCGCCCCCTCCCCCCGTCGCAATCTGGTTAAAATTACATATTATCTAAATCAGTAAGTGAACCAATAATGTTACATGGCAGTGAAATCTGGGGACTAGAAAGAACACAAAATTACAAACTTTGGGCCAAAACACCCACAGAACTATTGAATTCTGCAAAAACGTCCTGCAGGTGAACAGAGGTGTCTCTAATCTGGCCTGCAGAGCAGAGCTGGGCGGGTTTCCGCTCATTCTGGACATCCACAAAAGATGCTGTAAATTCTGGTACCACCTGACCCGGTCAGATCCAGACTCTCTTCACTATAAAGCCTTCATCAGCAACAAGACAGACCCAAATCACCCACTGACCCAGCTCGCCAGGATAAAGAACTTAGAGGCTCCACACTGAGAGAGGCTGAGGATAACAGAGCAGATCACAGCCTCTACTGGAGAAACCAGATCACTCACCAACACAAACTCACATGTTACGAAATGCTTGATCGGAAATACTCATTAGCCAATTATCTAATCAGGATCAAAGATAACAAACAAAGGCAAACACTAACGAAGTACAGACTGAGTGACCATAAACTGGCCATAGAAACAGGGAGGCACAGGAAAAGCAGGCTGGACAGAGAGGACAGGATCTGCACCCACTGCCCGTCAGGAGAGACAGAAACTGAGAATCACTTCCTTCTTTCATGTTCAGAATATAAAACCATCAGAGACGCTTTTCTGCCCAAATTTACTAATAAACCCCCTCCTTCCCCAAACTGACCGACTCCGTCCCCAAACTGACCGACTCAGAGAAAATGAAGATTTTACTGGGAGGAAATGTAGAAACAATAAGTTCAGCAGGACAGTTTATTCAGAACTGCCACAAGATCGGAGAAAACATAACAGCACATCTTCAGTTATGTAATTAATATTTCTAATTCCTGATGTTTACATGTATTACATTTTTCATATGAACCTTATTGTTTGTTTTATTTTTATTATTAATAGTAGTAGTGGTATTAATTTATTTTATTACTTTTGGCATGTCCATATTCATTTTATGCAAATATATTACCATATTTATATTTCAAACTTTATAGCTTAGTTTAAATTATTTATCCATATGCACTTTTGTTTAATTAATTTATTATTTTTGTTTATTCATTTATTTTTAATCATTTATATTTGAATAATAATTCAATTTAACATTTTATAGCTTTGGTACCTTTGGTCTCATATCCTGTCATGCAAATAAGGCATATTTGATTTGAGAAAGAGAAACGAGAGGGAGAAAGAGAGTGAGAGGAGAGACAATGGAGAGAGAGAGAGAGGAGAGAGAGAGAGAGAGAGAGAGACAGAGAGCGAGAGAGAGAGACAGAGAGAGGGAGAGAGAAACAAGAGGGAGAAAGAGAGTGAGAGGAAAGACAATGAAGAGAGAGAGAGAGAGAGAGAGAGGAGAGAGAGAAAAAGAGAGAAAGAGAGAGAGGGGCAGAGGAGAGAGAGAGAGAGAGAGAGAGAGAGAGAGAGAGAGAGAGAGAGAGAGAGAGAGACATTCCATAATGCTGTGCGGTACACTGAATGTTAATCTCACAGTGGCATAGAATATTTTAAGATGAGCCGATTATGATTTCACAATAAAATGATAAATACAGTATTTTACTGTGAACCGTTAATTACTGTGAAATCCTGGCAGTGATAAACAGGTGATAGTCTCCTGGATTTGACAGACGTCAATATTAAAGTAAGCTGACAAGCATTTTAGCGGGGACAAATGCCCCCACATTGCACCCCCCCCCCAACTCCCCCCAATGTCAACCATAAGTACCATGTTATATAAAAAGGAGAATTTTAGAAGATGCACAAATCGAGACGATGCCCTCAGAGCACAGAGGGTTTATCAAGGTTACTCTGCAGCTCTCTCAAATCATCCACTTCATCACTTCATATTTTAAGACTCAGAAACAGGGGGCTGCATCTGTCATTTGGCAGCAATTATCACGCCAGCGTTCGCGCCCCGTCTGTCAGCACAGCTTTACAGCTTTAACTCTGACTGAGGAAATTAAACGCTGAGACAATTCACTTGTGAAGAGGAACGTTTCTGTGCGGTGGTGTTGGTGCACAGACCCTCACAGTGCACGTCATTAACTGTAAACTCAGCCAGAGACACTTTACACACCACAGAACGCACAGTCAGGGTTCTACAGTGAGGATGATGTGATGATATAAACATGTTCTCTGCTTCATTCGGTCTGAAGAAGTGTGCAGTGTCTGGTGGGTCCAGGACCTCCTAATTAACCTATTGAACCCCCCTCAATGGGGGGGGGATCCCTGAAAATAAACATGTTTTGATGTTATTAGTGTCCATCAGGAAAAAAATAGAGGCTCAAAAATTGGTCCTTCATAGCCTAGAAACTGTAACTCTGCCCAGATTCCTCTGAAAAACTTTACAATGAGCTGCAGCAGATCTGTAAATCTGAAAACTCGCCCAGTTTCCCAAGAGTTTGGAGTGAAGAGTGACTGTTCCTCATTTCTCACACTGAAGACAGAAGAGGAGACGAGGAAGATCTCAGTTACTGTGAGGAAGAGCGCAGAACCGCACTAGAACAGAGACTCTACAGAAGAGGAGACGAGGAAGATCTCAGTTACTGTGAGGAAGAGCGCAGAACCGCACTAGAACAGAGACTCTACAGAAGAGGAGACGAGGAAGATCTCAGTTAATGTGAGGAAGAGCGCAGAACCGCACTAGAACAGAGACTCTACAGAAGAGGAGACGAGGAAGATCTCAGTTACTGTGAGGAAGAGCGCAGAACCGCACTAGAACAGAGACTCTACAGAAGAGGTGACGAGGAAGATCTCAGTTACTGTGAGGAAGAGCGCAGAACCGCACTAGAACAGAGACTCTACAGAAGAGGAGACAAGGAAGATCTCAGTTACTGTGAGGAAGAGCGCAGAACCGCACTAGAACAGAGACTCTACAGAAGAGGAGACGAGGAAGATCTCAGTTAATGTGAGGAAGAGCGCAGAACCGCGCTAGAACAGAGACTCTACAGAAGAGGAGACGAGGAAGATCTCAGTTACTGTGAGGAAGAGCGCAGAACCGCGCTAGAACAGAGACTCTACAGAAGAGGAGACGAGGAAGATCTCAGTTACTGTGAGGAAGAGCGCAGAACCGTGCTAGAACAGAGACTCTACAGAAGAGGAGACGAGGAAGATCTCAGTTAGTGTGAGGAAGAGCGCAGAACCGCGCTAGAACAGAGACTTTACAGAAGAGGAGACGAGGAAGATCTCAGTTACTGTGAGGAAGAGCGCAGAACCGCGCTAGAACAGAGACTCTACAGAAGAGGAGACGAGGAAGATCTCAGTTAGTGTGAGGAAGAGCGCAGAACCGCACTAGAACAGAGACTCTACAGAAGAGGAGACGAGGAAGATCTCAGTTACTGTGAGGAAGAGCGCAGAACCGCACTAGAACAGAGACCCTACAGAAGAACAGCTGATAAAACAAACAAACAAACAAACAAACAAACATTCACATTACAAGCCTGTAAATATTTTTTGGAGTGGAACAAACACGTATTATTTTTAGATTTCCACTATTTTACCATCATCATTAAAAACTCTTTTTCTACTTTTACCTTAAAGGTTCATTTCAAAACTTCAAAAATACTAATTACAAACCTCTTCTTTAAACTCTTCTCTTGGCTTTTGACATCCTCTAATGGTAAGAATGACAAAAGGCCACTATTTAGTAAGGTGTGGGAATGAAATAGCAAAGTTTTTTAAAGTCCACATCTTCAGTATCTCATTCTTAAAGGGGAATTCCACTGATTTTTTTTAAATTCCTGCATACTTAGATGGTTAAGATGTAAACAGAGTGGTTCAGAGTGGTTCAGAGTGGTTTGGTGTGAAACACTGTTCTAGATAAACTTACCGAGTCAGAACTGTTCACAGTGGTGGTGATAGGAACCAGACGTCCACCTCTAAAAGCTCCCTCACAGAAAGTTCCTACATGAAATGGTTATGAATTCACTGCCTGATGACTGAGACACTGTTTTATGATAGTTTGGAGAACTTAAACTCCATTCATGGTGGAGGGATACATGCAGGGCGCTGAGAGGCAAAATAGTCCCCAAAGAAAACTTCTTATTTCAGATTTCCACTATTTTCCATCATCAACATTCCATATAAACTCAGAAGACTCGTGTAGGTTCACTGGTGGTTCTGGATAGTAAATAAAATGTCTATAGTTGTGTTGTAGTCATGGCGACCCCTGGTTCCTATCACCACCACTGTAAAGACATCTGAACCATTTCACACCAAACCACTCTGAACCTCTCCGATTACATCTCACACACTTGTTATGCATTGGATTATATATTGTGAAAAATTGGTGAAAAGCCTAAATCACCACATACTTGTCTCAAACTGGAGGTGTTCAGTGTCTCTAATAGTCGTGATTATGTGGTTTCTGACCCGTATTACTCACTGTTATCTATAAACATGGTCAAGGATAGATAAACACAGTGTTAGTCTGGGTTTTTTTCCAGATGTTATAGATAGAAAATGGAAAATGTCGGTGAGAAGCACCAGCTTGGCGAGTTGCCTTTTTCTGAGAAAGTTATAATTCCTTCATAAGCATAAACAGAGCTGGACCTCAATAAAAGTCCAAGTTCTATGAATTAATACGACGCCTTGGTGCCACCTAGTGTTATGAAAGAAAACTCTGAATTGCAGAATCCATACATTAACCAGCCATAAACATTAAAACCACCTCCTTGTTTCTACACTCACTGTCCACTTTATCAGCTCCACTGACCGTATAGCTTCACTCTGTAGTTCTACAGTTACAGACTGTAGTCCATCTGTTTCTCTGCGTACTCTGTTACCCCGTTCTTCAGTGGTCAGGACCCCCATGGACCCTCACAGAGCAGGTACTATTTGGGTGGTGGGTCATTCTCAGCACTACAGTAACACTGACGTGGTGGTGGTGTGTTAGTGTGTGTTGTGCTGGTCTGAGTGGATCAGACACAGCAGTGCTGCTGAAGTTTTTGATGGTTCTATCGAGCATCACAAAACGTTCTGCTACTGGTTTGATGTCAAGTTTGCAGTTTTCCAATAAACTACTTATTTACTTTTACTTGATTATTTTCCTTTATTCATAAATTTACTTGTACAGTACAGTAACAGTACTTAAGTACTTAAGTAGGGACTTTCAGCACTTTTAAACCTCTGAAAAGTACAGTAAAAAAGAAAAAAGATGGTTCTTCAAGGGTTCTTTTGTAAAGAAAATGGCTCTATACAGAACCATGAACACTTGAAGAACCCTCTACATGCTTAAATGGTTACTTGCATGGTGAAATGGTTCTTCAGATTGATGGAGAATGTGCTGTTGATGGTTCTATATGGCAACCTTTTTAAAATGGTTCTATAGAGCATCCAAAATAGTTGTGATGTCAAGCTTGTAACAATAGAAGAACACTTCTGGGTGCTATTTAGAACCTATTAAAAAAAATTCAATATAGAACCATCTGTAGCACATTTTCCATCAATCTGAAGAACTATTTTATGATGCAAAGAACCCTTTAACCATGCAAAAGGTTCTTTGAGTGTTCATGGTTCTATATAGAACCATTTTCTTTGCTAAAAACCGTTGAAGCACCATCTTCTTAAGAGTGTCGCTCTGAGCTCAGGCTGAGCTGTGAGGGCTTGTCGGGCCTGTGTAATCCTGCAGGGGGCTGATGTGATGTGCTCAGAACAGTTGGTCCTATTAAATTTCCTCCTGCTGTCCACGGCTGGAGAACGGGAGACGGCGTGGAATGTTTGTTCAGAAAGAGCGGGAGTGAGGAGTGTGTGAGTGACAGATGAAATGACATTCCTGAGGCCGGGCTGACGCAGCACGAAGACGAGCTGTTGAGGCTCTAGACGCCAGTGAGAAACAGAACAGATCTCACAGCGTTTAAAATGGAAATAGTTCTAAATCTGGAACCTTTTGAGCCTAAACAGTGTAAAACTTCAGCTTCTACGCTCATCATCAGGGCTGTTTCTTCCTAAAAGTACACACTTGAAAAAGATGGTTCTTCAAGGGTTCTTCAGTAAAAAATAGTTCTATACAGAACCATGAACACTCAAAGAACCCTTTGCCTGAGTAAATTAAATAAATAGTTTATTGGAAAACTACACTCTTGAAAAAGATGGTTCTTCAAGGGTTCCTCAGTAAAGGGAATTGTTCTGTTAATATATAGAATCATTTGCATGATTAATTGGTTCTCTGCATGGTGAAATCGTTCTTCAGATTGATGGTGAATGTGTTGTGTATTGTTCTATATAGAACCTTTTTGAAAATGGTTCCATAATGGTTGAAAATGGTTCGACCCGATTGTCCTGTAATGTGGGCGAGGCATTACACCCACAACCCAGAGGCTCGACTGGGGCTTAAAATTCAGAGACTTGAGACTCAGACTTGAACCTGAGACTTTCGGTTCAGACTTGAAGTTCAGAGACTTGAAACTTATCTCAGACTTAAACTCCAGTGACTTGGGATTAGACTGCCAGAGACTCAAGACTGAAATCGGACTTGAACCCCATATGAGACTCAATTTGGACTCACACCTAAGAAACTTGAGACTCAAACTTAAACCTCAGACACTTTAAACTCAGACTTGAACCTTAACTTAACCTTAACTTAACTTAACCTTAAAACTTAACTCAGACTCAAACTCCAGTGACTTGAGACTAGACTCAGATCCATATGGCAGAAACTCAAGACTCAACTTGGACTTGAACCACAGTGACATGAGACTCAACTTGGACTCATACTTTAGAGACCTGAGACTCAGACTTGAACCTCAGAGACTTTCAACTCAGAATTGAAACCCAGAGACTTTCGATTTGAGATTAGACTTGGATTCACATGCCAGAGACTCAGTCAACTTGGAGTTGAACCACAATGACGCGAGACTACACTTGGGCTCACATGCCAGAGACGCGAGACTTGAGACTCATCTGGGATTCACTGGCACCCCAGAAGCTTGAGACTCGACTCAGACTTGCACATCTGAGACTCAAAACTCAATTCGGACTCTTCAGAAACTTAATTTAAACTTGCGCCCCAGAGATCTGAGAATTGACTCAGACTCGCACCACAGTAACTTAAGACTTGATTCAGGCTCGCACCGCAGACACTTATGAATCAGACTTGCACATCAGAGTCTTGAGACTGGACATGGATTCAGACTCAGGACTTGACCCCAGCTCCAGATAAATCGAGACTTAATTCAAACTTGCATCTCAGAGACTTGAGACTAAATTTGGACGCGAAACCCAGAGACTCGAGAGTGGACGCAGATTCAAACCGCAGTGAATACAGACTCAAATCAGACAGATCCTGTGCGTGTGTGTGTGTGTGTGTGTGTGTCTGACAGACTCATCCACTGGTTCTCATGGTCTTTGGGGCTCGGGGGCATTGACCTGCATGTCTTTCTTGAAGGATGTTCGACAAGGTCATCGGGTTCAAAGTTCAATGCTAAGCCTGTGAGCGGTCAGAGTGGACAGTAGAGGAGAAGAGAGCCCTCCTGATACTGAAACAGTTAGTCTCAAGCTGACGATCTCGGGGGTCCTGAGTGTTTACTGAAGCTGGGGGGAGGCAGGACAGGAATCTGCTGGTTTGGTGAGAGTCTCTCTGTTGACACATTCCTTCAGGCTCACATACGGCACGGCATGTGACGCAGAGCAGCAGCCTTACAGCACAACACAGCGGCGCTGTGAAGACGCAATGTTATGAGTTCACTGTATTCAGAAATCTACATCTGTACGTTCCTCACTCAGTTACACTTTATTGATTAAGGTTCAGTTCCTTTTCAGGGTGTACTTTCATGCTCTTATGTTGGTTCTGCATCTGTAATGCTCAGTGATTGGTCAGACGTCTTACTTTGGAGCTCTATGCTTTTGTTTTAGAACAAAACGATACAAAAATAAAACATTACAATTTTAATAAGAGGGGTCTTTAAAGGTTCCTTTAGGAAAGGCAATGGCTCTATACAGAAGCATGAGCTTCAATGCTTGAAGAGTTCTCTGCATGGTGAAATGGTTCTATATAGCAGCAAAAAGGGTTCTACTATTGTTACAAGTTTGACATCGTAACAATAGCAGAACACTTTTTGTGCAATGTAGATCCATTTTCAAAAAGGTTCTAGATAGAACCATGCGAAAACAATCTGAAGAATGACTTCGCCGGACACAAAGAATCCTTTAAGCATACAAACAGTTCTTTGAATGTTCATGGTTCTATAAGGAACCCCTGTCTTTACTAAAGAACCGTTGAAGAACCATTGTTTTCAGAATGTAGAGTCCAACAAACGTTCCTACACTGATAGAAGTTCCAGCAAGGTTCTAGAAGTTACACAGTACTTAATTAGGATTTAGAGCTCCTACTTTTGTACTTTTACTCAAGTTGTTTTTTGTATGGAAAAGTACTTTTATTTTTACTGTCATCATTATTTTACTGCTGTAACGAGACCAGCCGTGTCCAAACTTTTCTCGTTAGAGGCCAGATGGACAGACAAATACGCAATAATGGGCCACAGACATGACTACATCATATGACTATAATCAGTAGTACTGGCATCTTCAAGCCTGAACTTTGTCTACACTTTTGCTTATTTTTAGATAATAGACAGTATTTCACGCAGTGTCCGAAAAAACCAACTGCAACTCCACTTCACAGCCTTTCTTAATCTCTTACTGTGCCTTTAAGACTGATAATATGAATAAGAGCTCTATTCTGATTGGTTTCAAAAAGAAAACAAGGCTGAAACATTCTTTATAAATTCAGTGTGAGTGGGCGGAGCTAAATTGCAGTAGACTGAATGGGCAGATAAATGCATTCATTTTTGTGCCATTACAAAAACAGTGAACCCTAAACAGGCTGTTTTTCCAGCCTAACTTCCATATATGGACTGTACGAACTGGATGGTGTGTATTGAAACTAAATCAATGTTTACATGCGGAATCAATCGAATTAAAGATATATTACCTCATTTTGTGCTTCTCAATCTGTATATTACAATGATCTATCCATACCTGTCATACTGTAACATTATCTGGGCTAGTACTTTTCTTCAAAAGCGATTTGTCAGGGATTTTTTTCATATTGTGCTTGTCCTCACCCAGAGTTTCTGAAATGCATAAGAAATTAACCATTTTAAAATCAGCCAATTTATCTTTTTATTTAAGCAGAACCTCCAGACTGCTTCCGAAACGTTTTAATATAACTCTGAAATTCATCACCAGATCTTCCAACAACCCACATCCTGCTTTCTACAGAACTTCACTAAGTCAATTTACAACCTCACACAGAGGACCTTGTATCTAGAACTGTCTGCCACTCGACCTGAGAATGTCTAACAGTCTGAATACCTTCTAAAGACTAGCTAAAGTCCACTGCCTGTCTCAACAATCAGTCTTTGAATCCTATTCCAATGAAGCCCAAACACTTTTCTTTGTATCCCCGCTTGTGTTCTTTTGATATGTTAGACACAAAACATATCTAAATGTAGGTTAATTCAATTAGGATAGTGCCTAGTTCAGTTCAGTTCTGTTCAGAGTACCTTATTAGTCCCAAAAAGGGCAATTCATTTGCAGCTTTCTCAATCCATACGTGCAACACTATACATACATACACACACACACATACACACATATACACATACACATACAAAAAAAAAAAATAAGTACAGGCCCTTTGGGTTTTTCTGTTTCCCTGCACTGTTTTGTTTATTGTTGTATCCCAATACTCACTTTGTTTGGTCTGTTGTGCACAAAAACAAACTTAAAAATAACAGGAAAATGTGGTAAATTTACATTACATTAAAAGGTATGGGCGCACATGCCATTTTTAATGGTTCCACTCTTGTGCAGAGATTGAGCGTTTATACGAGACATCAAATACTCACAGGATCTCTCCTCATATAACGCCGCGCAGGCCGAGACGCCACACTTTCTGTAACCACAGCAAACACAGCTTGTGCAGCAATGGAGACAATTAGGCAGCCAGCATAAGCGGAGCTAATAAAACTGAGTCACGCCGCGTGTTTGCTTTGTAAACAACGGCTTCCAACCACAACAAATAAGCCCGCATGCATGAAGACGACACATGATATTTGGAATTAATCAGACGATCCATATGAAGTAGATCTGTGATATATGTGACTGAACCGCTCAGGCCAGGCAGATTGTTTCTGAAATGCAGTTCCTAAATGTGAACTATAAAGGAATTAATTAAGGGGTGCACAACTCTGGTCCTGGAGGGTCCAGCACAGTTTGGTGATTTACCTGCTCTACCACACCTGATTACACTCATCTGTTAATTGGCAGGTCTAATGGGTATGTTTGAATAGAGAAACCTCAAAACTGTGCTGGACACTGGCCCTCCAGGACCAGAGTTGTGCACCCCTGGATTAATATAACGCTAGAAACTTCATATGAATCATTAAAACCAGTTAAAAAAAGCCCTAAAGGCCAAAGGCAAAAACAAAGATAAGTGTGATTACTGTGTATTTACTTTAACTTCAGATCCTCTCAGTTTGGTAAAAACATGAACATTTAGTGGTTCTGTGGATGTTTGGTTGCTCTCTCTTTTATAGTATTTAATGTGCCATTTATTAGGCTTACTAGAATCACCCCATATAAGAACAGCCAAAAAAACATGTTTTTATCTCTTCAGAGATAAGCAAAGTAATCTACTTCCTGTCATGTGCTGCTTCAGTATCTATGGGGAATGCATGAGCATTAAGGCCCTCTAAAACGCATTTAAGTTGCAACACAACCAACCTCCAGACATCTGCAAGGCTGTCTTCATTAAAGCAGAAGGATTGCTCATGGGATATTCACTGTCCATACAGTACAGTGACATTTAAACGAAGACTTTAATTTGGAAAAAAAAGTCCCTCTAAGTAAAATGACTTTTCACCCATTTCACGAGCTTTTTCTCAAGCCTTCATCATGTCCTGACTCATGGAGGGAATCCCCCAGCACCGTCTTAAGGGACTTTCCATCACTTTTTAGCTTAGAGAGCATTCTGTTTTCACACATCTTCCTTTTAATTAAAAAATGATGAACAAAACTGTTTATAAGAACTACTTTCCTCTGTTAGCCTGCTAGTTAGATGAGCTAAATTCATGTAAACCAAAAAAAGAAAACAGATTTATTTATTTGAAACATTTTTAGAAGCTCGGTGTCTCCAGTAGGGGTGGGTAGTAACTAATTTATAGTTTTTAACTGGACATATGGTTTCCATGTAGCAACTATTCAAAAACAATTCATGTTTTCCCATAGAACTGAATTTTAAGACTGGCCAAAAGTTTAATCACCCTTCATATGTCACCATGATACAAGTACAGCAGCTACATTGGAAATGCTTAGCAAAACTCTGGCAAGCACATAAAATACCATAGCAACTGCCTAGCAACACTTTGGCAACCACCAGGGATGCAGTATCAACTGCTTAGCAACACCCTAGCGAGCACCTGGGACCCCACAGCATCCCCCTAGCAGCACCCTGCAACCACTAGAGATACAATAACAATTGCTTAGGAGCACTCTAGCAACCACCTGGGATGACATCGGAACTGCTGCTCCCTAGCAACCACTTGGAATACCATAGCAACCACCTAGCAACACCATACGACCCACCAGAAATTCCATAGTAACCACCTTGCATCACCCAACCAATACTGTGAATTAAGCGGGAGATGCCATATCAACTGCTTAGCAACACCCTAGTGACCACCTGGAATACCATAGCATCTGCCTAGCAGCACTCTGCAACTTCCAGAGATACAATAACAACAGCTTAGCAACACCTTAGCAACCACCTGGAATACTATAGTGGCCACCTAGCAACACCCAATCAACCACCTAGCAACACCCTATCACCCACCAGAGATGCCATAGTAACCATCTTACATCAGCCCATCAGTGCTGGGGAGTTAAGCTAGAGATGCCATATCAAGTGCATAGGAACATCCTAGCAACCACTTGGAATACCATAGCAACCACCTAGCAACACCCTAGCACCCACCAAAGATGCCACAGTAACCACCTAGCATCACCCTACCAGCGCTGGGGAATTAAACTAGAGATGCCATATGAACTGCATAGCAACACCCTAGCAACCACCTGGAATACCATAGCAACCACCTAGCAACACCTTTGCAGTGCTGAGGAATTAAGCTGTGCAGTCACTCTGTATTTTCTTGAGGAAAAGTACCCAAACTGAGAAGAACAGAGTTGTACAAACTTCACTTCCTATGCTGATAGACGCTGGACGCCGGACGCCGGACGCTGGACGCTGGATGATGCGTTTACTTTAACTTTTCCTGCAGTCATGATTTCGCTGAAGGACACATTTATGATACACAGACTGTGCCCCCAAACTCTGATGAACAGTGGGCTGCACCTCACAAGAACGAGCCAAATTCCAGCGCATAATCAGGACAGCGGAGAGGATCATCGGATGTATCTGCCAACACTTCAGGACGTCTACAACAGCAGACCTCTGGAAAAATCATAGCTGACCCCTCTCATCCTGGACATCACCTCTTCCAGACACTCTGCTCTGGTAGAAGATTCAGGACCACCAAAACCAGCACAGCCAGACATGCTAACAGCTTTTTCCTCAGAGCTGTAGATTAACCACATTAACCACAGTGGACACTCACATTTTACACTTAAACTGACCATCAAACCTCCTCACTGGCTGTTTACATACAAAGATTTTTGCAAATCTGATTGAAAACATTCCAATTACAGATTCAGACTGAGGTGTTTATTCTCACTCTACTCAACAACCTGATGAAAATCTCCGTTTACATGCTCAACACAAGTAATCAGATCTAAAATGACACGTGTGGAGAACCACTTAGAGCAAACGTTACCATGACAGCGAACATCACGTGAGTCCAGTCAGAGTGAGATGAGCAGCAGTGAGCAGTGCTTGTGTTTTTAATTGCTTTAAAATGATGTCAGACTCAGGAAAACGTCCTTCACATGTCCTTATTAAAGAAGGCCGAGAGGAAGACGTCGTGTTCTGAGACACATAAGCTGGACGTCCGTCCCACCGCCGTCTTTTAAAGATCAGAGCATGAACTTCGTCTCCTCTGCAGACCAGTTTCTGCTCCGCCATGTTGAACGGTATAAACTTTCACTTTGACGCGACGAACATGATCAGAACGGACTTAAACTTTCCGATAGGGAATGTAATCAGATACAGGCGTTTACACGGATATTATTCTTCTATTTAACGGATTATTTACAGGATTACCCACCTCGATCAGTCGGATAGAGACTGTATTCTGAATGGCCTCAATCGGACTAGACTATTCCGACTGAGGTGTTTACATGGACTCTATTCTGATTGAGCTATTAGTCGGATTATTAACGGATTATTAGGCTGCATGTAAACGTGGCTACTGTCTGTGTTTGTCTGGTCTGTTCAGTGTGTTAATGTCACACGTGTGATTCACCAAGACTGAGTCCTTGTATCTGTAACATACTTGGTGAAATAAAGTGATGCTGATTCTGATGTTTGTATTTGTCTTGCACTGCAGTGAAAGGCGCATCGTTGAGGTCAACTGTTTTTCTCCCAGCTTGCTTGTCTGTCTGTCTGTCTGTCTGTCTGTCTGTCTGTCTGTCTGTGTATGGATGTGCAGTGATGAGGAGAAATGAGAGCAGTAAGTCAAATGCTGAGAGACGAGCAGCACTGAGGCTGATAGAGAGAGAGAGAGAGGAGAGAGAGAGAGAGAGAGAGAGAGAGAGAGAGAGAGAAAGAAAGAGAGAGAGAGAGAGAGAGAGAGAGACACCCAGAGACCCACAGGGAGAGACAGAAAGAGAGAGAGACTGACTGACAGACAGAGAGAGAGATGTTGTGTACTGATGTGTACATCTCTGCATGCGCTACCTGAAGTGCTCTTCTGAGCCTGTAGTGCCCTCTGCAGGCTCAAACAGGAATTACATACAGGGAAAAACTCATCAGACTTGTTTCAGTGTGGCGACCCCTGTGCTGGGATTCATGTCTATATCATGCGAATATTGGAAATATCTACTCAGACTCTCTCACTCCTGCCAGTTAGACGCACGTTTGACCAGCTGACCATTCGAGCTAGACCTTTAGTTTCAGACACAAATGCTAAAAGTTGAGAAAAGTGGGTTTTATGATTGGAGGTGTTAAAGGCAGAAGAGGACGACCAGCAGCAGGATCGATGGAGACAATCAGAGGAACCATGAACCAGCCATTCAGAGACCTGAAGACCCAACCAGAAGATGACAGGACACTCTGGAGGAGCACTGTCCAGATGGTCACCAGGAGCTGTAATTGACTTGATGGCACTTTATAATAATAATAATAATAATGTAGTCATTATGCTGCTACAACTGAAACAAACTGCCAGAAAACCTTACACATTTAAAAAAAGATGGTTCTTCAAGGGTTCTTTAGTAAAAATGGTTCTTCTTTGCATCATGAAAGTGTTCTTTACATTGATAGAAAACATGCTGTAGATGGTTCTATTTAGAACCTTTTTGAAAAAGGTTCTGCATGACACCAGAAACAGTTGTATAATACACTGTTAAAAAATACAGAACCATGAACACTCAGAGAACCATTTGCATAATTAAAGGGCTCTTTGCATGTTCATGGTTCTATATAGAACTACTTTCTTTACTAAGGATCCCTTAAAAAACAATCTTTCTATATAGAACCCTTCAAAAAGGTTCAATATAGAACCATCTACAGCACATTCTCCATCAATTTGAAAAACCCTTTAAAATTTCAGTGTGTGCCCATGTTTCTATTTAGAACCTTTTTCTTTACTAAAGAACCCTTGAAGAACCTTTTTTTATAAGAGTGTAGATGACGTATGATGTGTTTAGCCATTTTTAACCCAGGGTAAAAACGTTTCTCTCCTCTTGTGTCTGTAATTGAGCTCTAAGACTCACACTTTAACCTTAATAAGCTCATTTAATAACTCCCAAGTCCTCTGTTTATGGTTTTATTCTGTTTATGTACTTCATATTTTTTTATTATGTTTTTTGTCATCATCTTTGCAAAAGCCTTTCTAAGGTGCTGGATCACAGGATGTCATAGGCTTTATTAGTATAATTTAATGCTTTTATTTTTCTGTTTTTGGGTCATTCTACAGAAACGTTCACTGTTCTATCTCTCCATAGGAGTCACTGGTGTTACTGATCCTCATTGGTGTTCCACAAAATAAAGGAACACCAGAGACTTCTTCATAGATCCTCAGAAAACAGGTAAAAGGAAGTCAAGTGATGTCATCAGTGTGACTTTTATTTCAAAATAAGAGATTTTTTGTTACGCAGTAACACCAGTGACACAACTCCTGGAGATCACAACTTTCATTATATATTTATAATATTTATGTCATTTAATTTATATATTTCATAGTCATGTATAGATTGTTGCAGTTAAAATTACAGAAAAGTGTGTTTTTTTCTTCAAAATATGTCCCCAGCCTTCACACATGACTGTGAGGACGAGCTCTTCTGTGGTGATTGGAATTCTAGATAATTGATTTAGAAACCAATATTGCTAAATTGACGACTGAGGAAGATGTAAATGTTAAAATAACATATTTATTTATTTGAAAATGTAAAAAAAAAAAAAATTAAACCCTAACATGTTTTTCAGGTGTAATATATCTGTAAACGCTAGAGACACAAAAATGAACGTTTCTCTAGAATGACCCATTTGTGTAAAGCACTTCGGATGGCTGCTGTGTATGAAAAGTGCTGTACAGGTAAACTCACCTTGCTCTGTCTAGAAAAGGCGCCTGATGAAACTGAACACCATCAGCTTCAGGGAGATGCAAGTCTCAGCTGGATCACCAGCGCCACTCCAAAATCATCCCAAAGGTATTGGAGCTCCATTACTCCGGAGAACACAGAACCACCGGGCAGGGTGACCTTAGGCTCATGTGTGGCTTCTCCAGAGCGTCCCACTCCACTGGTCAGCGCTTTTCTATGGAGATTATAAAGCCTGTCAGCAATGTGGGACCTTAAAGCAGCTGTGTTCACTCATTAGGAGGGCTGTCTGGATACTTTTGGACTTTTGAACACTTTTCTTTTATAGAAACAAAACATGCTTTTGTAGAAGGATGCTTTCCTTTCTGTCTTGGATTATGGTGACATTTCATACATGCACACTTCAGCTTCGACTCTCAGGCTCTTGGACTCTAAACACTGGACTTTAAACATGTATTCATTACTGATTACCTGTTAAAACATGTAATTGCAACTTAATCCAGAGGATTATTATATTACAGAATGTAATCTGGCTACTTTCTGTTACTTTTGGATTACTTGCTTTTAATTAAACATGTTTAATTACATAAAGATAGGAGAAAAATAATTTCAACAAGAACTTAACTTTACACATCAACACAGAAACATGAAACACACTGACAGATTATAGGTGACTTAAATACAGAGCCTCACAGAAATCTCACTGATCTCGCATTTAGCAAACCAGCCAAAGCTAAGTGGAGTAAAACATGGAAATATTTTTAAAAATATAAGGATGACAGATGTAAAACAGTATACACCGATCAGGCATAACATTATGACCTCCTTGTTTCTGCGCTCATTGTCCATTTTATCAGCTCCACTTACTGTATAGGTGCACTTTGTAGTTCTACAGTTACAGACTGTAGTCCATCTGTTTCTCTGATACTTTGTTAGCCCCCTTTTACCCTGTTCTTCAGTGGTCAGGACCCCCATGGACCCTCACAGAGCAGGTACTATTTGGGTGGTGGATCATTCTCAGCACTGCAGTAACACTGACGGTATTGGTGGTGTGTTAGTGTGTGTTGTGCTGGTCTGAGTGGATCAGACACAGCAGTGCTGCTGGCGTTTTTAAACACTGTCCACTCACTGTCCACTCTATTAGACACTCCTACCTTGTCAGTCCACCTTGTAGATGTAAAGTCAGAGACGATAGCTCATCTGCTGCTGCACAGTTTGTGTTGGTCATCCTCTAGTCCTTCATCAGTGGTCACAGGACGCTGCCCACAGGACGCTGTTGGCTGGATATTTTTGGTTGGTGGACTAATCTCAGTCCAGCAGCGACACTGAGGTGTTTAAAAACTCCAGCAGCACTGCTGTGTCTGATCCACTCAGACCAGCGCAACACACACTAACGCACCACCACCATGTCAGTGTTACTGCAGTGCTGAGAATGTTGTTGTCTGTTGATAATAGCTATGTGAAAGTGTTACTTGTGTTGTTTGGTGTTATAAACACTCAAAGAACCCTTTGCATCAGTAAGTGTTCTCAGGGTGCATGATAAAGGGTTCTTCTATTGTTCTATTGCTACAAGCATGGCATTGTAACAACAGAAGAACTCTTTTTGATGCTATATAGAACCATATACAACACATTCTCCAACCATTTCACCATTTAACCAATTTAACCATGCAAAGGGTTCTTTGGGTGTTCACAGTTCTTTATAGTACCATTTTCCTTACTAAAGAACCCTTGAAGAACCATGTGTTTGGTAAATGAGACCTTTACCTCAATATTTACTCCCATGTCCTCAGTTATGACTGACCACCTTCTCCTCAGGGTCGTGCTCTCCACTGAAATGCCCATCCATGCAGTCTTACGTTTTAGAGCAGTGAGACTCCAACCTGCATCCAAAAAGCTGCTCCACCCCTCATTTAACTCTAACACGTCTAATACAATACAAGGTCGATTATCT
The DNA here is from genome assembly GCF_904425465.1 of Colossoma macropomum. Classification (NCBI taxonomy): domain Eukaryota; kingdom Metazoa; phylum Chordata; class Actinopteri; order Characiformes; family Serrasalmidae; genus Colossoma; species Colossoma macropomum. The sequence continues at coordinate 844,848 of NW_023494800.1, forward strand.
GGAGCAGGTGAGGCAGACTGTGGCTGGACTTAGGCTCTGCAGGAAGGTAGACCTCCAGGACCAGAGCTGCAGACTACTGCAGCGATGCTGCAGCGCCCTCTGCTGCGCCGCTGTGGAACTGCGCTGTCGTGACTCAGTTGTTTCTCCACGACCAAACTGGAGGCTGCCGTCCCTCTCAATGAGGCTAACTCCTGCTAGGTGACCGCTAATGCTGCTGAAGGAGCTGCTGCTTCATCTCAGGCTCGGCCTGGTGCTGTAAACCATGCTGGACACTCAGGGCGACATCGATAAGACCGTGTTCGTGAGTAACCTGCACAGCTGTGTGAAGGAGGAGATCCTGTACGAGCTCTTTCTGCAGGTAGGGTCTGATCTGCTAAGATCTGTTGAGTCATTTGTTGCTGAGCTGAAATTAGGCTTTGATCTTTGTTTAAAACTCAGCTGTTGATCAGCTGGTTATGGTAGGCTGGAATATTGCATTTATAAAAAATAATACACGACGGATAAAACTTTAATTGGCTCTCAATTTCTCTGGCAGAGTTAATTGGTTCTCTGGTCAGCTCTAACTGGCCCACTTTCATTGGTATTTACTGTGTGCCAGTAGAAACTGAGCAGGGCTGGAAAATACTTAAGTAATTGTGCTTAGTTACAGTACTTAAGCATTATTTTGGAGGTTCTGTTCGTTACTCAAGTATTATTGAAATTGAAAACTGATACTTTTACTCTTTATTTTTACTTTTACTTTTTACTGCTTACGTTTTAAGTTCAAAACTTCAAGGATACTAATTACAAATTACAAGGCCACATTTAGTAAGGCGTGAGAATGAGATAATGAAGTTTCTTGTTGTAAATTCCACCAGTTCTTAAAAATTTCCAAATAAGTAAGGGGTTAAGATGTAAACAGAGTGGTTCAGAGTCATGCAGAGTGGTTTCGCTCCATTCTAGAGAAACTTACCGAGTCAGAACTGTTCACAGTGGTGCTGATAGGAACCAGACGTCCACCTCTAAAAGCTCCCTCACAGAAAGTTCCTACATGAAATGGTTATGAATTCACTGCCTGATGACTGAGACACTGTTTTATGATAGTTTAGAGAACTTAAACTCCATTCATGGTGGAGGGATATATGCAGGGCGCTGTGAGGCAAAATAGTCCCCAAAGAAAACTTATTATTTCAGATTTTTCACTATTTTTCATCATCAACATTCCATATAAACTCAGAAGACTCGTGTAGGTTCACTGGTGGTTCTGGATAGTAAATAAAATGTCTATATTTGTGTTGTAGTCATGGCGACCCCTGGTTCCTATCACCACCACTGTAAAGACACCTGAACCATTTCACACCAAACCACTCTGAATCTCTCTGATTACATCTCAGTGACTTTTATGCAGAATTTAGGTCTGGGCCACGATTCGGCAAAAAAAAATAAAATAAATAAAAATTACAGAACGTCATACTGAACCCAGATTAGTCGATCAGCCAAGACATGTTTGGTGTCCAAATTTTGCTTCTTTATTTTAGCACTGGAGCTACGAGGCATTGTAGACGTTGTAAACACTAGAAATCAATAGTCACCCAAATCTTTTCCGTTAATACATCCCCAAAACGTCTCTCAGCACTCTCAAACCATGCCCAGGTCTTCGTTAAGGTGGAGTAGACTTAGAGAGGTGGTTTAGGTCACAGTATGACTTACTGTGAGCTATAAACATGAAAGCTTCACAGCTACAGGCAGCCGCTTTGTGAAAAAGTAACCAGGTCTTAGTTATGAGCTAAACTGTACCTGTGCTGTCTGTACCAGTTTAATTGATGGCTCTGAAATGTTTGCCCATCAGCTGGTACCAGGTGAAGAATTTCACAGTGCTGCACTGCTGGTTACTGAGAACAGGCTGGTTTTTACTGGTCTATATGCTGTTTTGTAATTGTAATAAGACTGTATTAGCCTCATTAGTAAGCTGGCCTGTTTATTAGAGATCTCACAAATTAATGATGAGCGAGAGCAGAACTATGAAAACTTAAATGTTGTCACTTAATGTGACGGAACATTATTTTATGGGTAAGTTGAGCAAAAATCATTATATTTTATATATACAGGGTGTCCCAAAAAATCAACATCATTTGAGATGTGAGTATCTGAGTAGCTGCATGTCCTGGCAAACGAAATTAAACAGGCTTCATGTTGAACAACACAAGATTTATTTATCAAAATTTGAACAAGAAATTCAGAGGGATGTAAATTTAATAACCGATTTCACAGCTTCACAAATGTAATATCTTCCAATACTGGTGGTCCAGATCCCTCTGTCCTGCACAGACAGCCTTCCTCTTTGAGTTTTTTGTGCCGTGTCCAAATCTGCTTTCCAGTTGGTGCATTTCTAATGAATTTTCTGGAAAATGCCGCTGCTCACTCTCGTTTGACTCTGTTCGAGCGTATTCTAACACACACAATGCCTTTTCATTTCTAGTGAACGCCATTCAACCTGAAAAAAAACATTAAAATTAAACTTGGTTAGTTTTTACACATTCTGTTAAAATTTGAGATCATTTCAGGGAGAATTGGCTGTTATTAGACTGCAAAATGAGGTAAATTTATTTGGGACACCCTGTATTATATTTTACTTTAAATTAATGGTTTATTATTAAATTTATATAAGCACTCTAAGAAATTATGCAGCTTTAAAACTTAAAACAGCAAGAAACAGGGTTAACTTGAAATACTGAGTTTATTGAACTACAAATAATAAGTTAACAAATGTAAAACACAGATGATTCCTCTGCTAACTCTAATGAGCTCAACATTTCGAGTTAATCTGGTTACTTACTTTTTGAAGTTTAAAAGCATCTCTCAAACTGCTCACATTGCATCCAAGTCTCCATTAAGGTTACACAGGCTTGTTGATATGGTTTAGGACACAGTATGACATGAAGCGTGTCTTGGCTGATCAAATACATTTGAGTAATCATGTAACACAGTAACAGGAGGATGGATGAGCAGAGAACTTGTAGAGAGGAGAGTTCTCAAGCACTAGAGGGCGCTCCCGAGCCAGTCCAAAATGAATGGGTTAAGTTCTGTGTCAGTGATTAGAAATTATTTTAATTTTCGTTTTTAGCCGTTGGGCTCTATTTACTCCCATTCATTGAGGACTCGCTCATGGGCGCCCTCTGCTGTTTGCAGTCATGTTTTTGATATAACGGCGAAAATAGGACGTGGCCAGACTCCTCATAAACCGGCTCTGGGAGGAGCACAATAAAGGGGTACAGAGACCAGTACAAAGCAGTTAAACATTTAGCAGTTTTATTATACAGACAAATAAGGTGCAAACTAGTAACAATTTAAACTACAAACAACAATTTACTGTAGTTAAGTTGTTAAAGATGTACTGGCATACTGGGCAGTCTCACTATGAGGGGACTGCAGGCAAGCAAAGGAAAGAAAATCAACAAAACAAACTGTTTTTCAAAGCCAAGAGCTTAAAAACTCTACCTGCCACCCTATGCTAAGCTAACCAAACATACAGGGAGTGGTACTTGCCTCTAATCCAGTGTATTTAAACAATGAAGTACCTACTGATGTAAATGGAGGTGCTCTCACAGTTTAACCTGCCCTTATTCCTAGGAGAAAAGCACCCGTTTAAGAGAGTCTACAGCCAAAACACCCAGACAAACACTTGTAGACAAACTAAGGATCACTCTAACTAAACAGGAGGAGACGGACACACAGCTGACAAAAGCTAACAGGGCTACCACAGCAAACCAGCAACCAAACAAATGACCCAGAGCTGAGACATAGGTCCAGGGCTGGGAGAGCTACTGAAAAATTAGTAGTCCACTACTTTGTAGCTACTTTCCCAAAATTTGTAGCTGCTACAATTTAGCTACTTTTCCAGAAAAAGTAGTGGCTACTTTTTAGCTACTTTCAAAGCGCGACTGTCGAATGTTGAATCTCCATCTGACACACCAAACAAGCCCAACTGACAGCGTGAACAAGACACTGCATTTAGTCACGAGCCAGAAAGAAACACAGCTGAAAAGCTGCAAATCTACAACAAGATCAACAAACAGTGAGTTTAGGTGTAACGAACAATCAGACTTACACACCCAAAGGCCTGATATCCAACCAACCCTAGACTAAAGGCAAAGTCCATCAGTCCAGGCTTTTCCTAACAAAAATCAACAAAAATAACCGACAAACCAGACAACTTTGTGCAAAGCATTTCCAACTGTTAAAAATAAAACTGTTCCAATTTAAACATTTCAGCAAGATACAGACAGACATGACAGTCAGAGTCCTTTACTAAACTTCAGCAACACTTCAGCCTCAAAAGTCTCATCAGTGACCCCAGCTCTGTTTGGGTGAGAATCAGGCCTGAATAATCTCTCCACTGCTGCAGAGCTGCTGCGGCTCCACAGCAGAACTAGATTTATAGGTAAAATAACAACAAAATCCTCCTTTACTGTAAAATCATTATAACACACAGTTCTAACACAGTTTTCACAATAAATGGTCTTAAACTCTGGAGTTAACGTAGAACTGCTAATTCACCCTTTAACCCTGAAGATCAGCACAGACTGCTGGTCACCATAGCAACACAGACAATGAAGAGGCAAAGAGAGAGGTTTGAGACAAACATCGATCATTTGGAGATGAATGGACTTATTTGCATTTATAATCACTCGGCTGGTTTCCTGATACATTTAGTCTGCAACAACTCGCAAGGCTGAAGTCGCTTTTCATTCTCCTGCCTCTTGATAGAATTGTCCCATTCCACCTTAAATGGCTCAGCAGTACAATCTGGCGCCTCAGGCACCATTTAAGGTGGAATGGGACAATTTGAACGATAAGCTGGAGAATGAGAAGCGAGTTCAGCCTCGCAAAAAGTCGAACATTGAGAGACATTTTACAAGAAACTCGTGGAGAAGTTTCCTGAGATGTGAGAAAATGGTTATAGATTTTCACCAAACTATCGCTTTAAGCAGAACAATAAAATAAGTAAATTTACGTTAATTGATTGTGTTTAAGTAGATGTTTATAGATTAATTGGCTCTGACTTGAAAATGACTTTTTTGCTTCTCTTATCAGGCGGGTCCAGTCAAAAAGGTCATCATTCCGAGAGACCGAGAGGGACACCAAAGGTCTTTCGGCTTTGTTTACTATAAGCA
>NW_023494800.1:855000-895000 GCF_904425465.1 Colossoma macropomum
CATAAAACAGTGTCTCAGTCATCAGGCAGTGAATTCATAACCATTTCATGTAGGAACTTTCTGTGAGGGAGCTTTTAGAGGTGGACGTCTGGTTCCTATCACCACCACTGTGAACAGTTCTGACTCTGTAAGTTTCTGAAGTTTCACACCAAACCACTCTGAATGACTTTGTTTACATCTTTGCAGACATTTTGGAAAATCAATAGAATCCCTTTTTATCCTTCCCTGTAGCAGGTTAGGCTCAAGTTTATGCAGCAAACTGAGCTTAAAGTTATATGGTTAAGCAAGAAATCTTGCTCTGTGAGACACTTATGTTTAAATATTTGTCTAATTTACTATTTTTGTGTTTTTCACTTCTTTCTTCACTTCTTCATTCATTCAGTTTCTGCTAGACATCTATAATCTAATTTTTCCTTCTCTTAATTCAGCAAAAACGGATGCAGAGCACAGCCTAGAGAACGGAAAGCATCACAAGGGCAAAAGAAGCCATGAGAGGAGACAGAAACGCAAGAGAAGACGTAAAATCTGAGTGCGCTCGTCTCCCAGTGCACTGCTAGATAACTGCTTCTGCGCTGGAAATCATGTAGAGCATTTAAAACGCTTCTGGCATTTATTCTACAGAGCATACAAAGCTGATTTGCACTTACAGCCAGTGAATGGCAGTGTTTGTGTTCCTGTATGTTGCGGATAAAAATATGTTCATAAATTTAGCCTTTATCTCAATTAAATTCAATGTTGAATCCAGTTAAGCTCATTATTTTGTTGTAGAGTCAATATTTCAGTTAAATCCACTTGAACTGTGTGAATAAAGACACAAATGCAGTGAACTGTGTTGTATTTTGCTAGTTATAGTTTTGTAGGTCAGTTTTTTGGTTCTTTAAAGCTGCTTTACTACTTTCAACAGCAGGAGTCGCGTCTGAGGCTGACGCATCCGAGGAGCTCGCGCTTACGGTTTTCCGTCTTGTTGGAGTCTTCTGATTGGCTGGCTAGCTGAATGTCCTCTAAAGCCAGACAGACACTGTGTGATGTTAGAGATCTTGTTCTTTGGTGACTCTCACTGTCCGTTTGAATAGACCATCGTGTTCAAACAAAGCTACGGCTTATAAACTCACACTGTACGAAACGCTCCGTCTGACTGACCTGCTACGGGAAACGCAGCCTCTACAGACGCTCAGTCTACAGACCGTTATCAATAAAGCTGATTCACTCAGAATAACATGCCTAGAAACTTAGACCCTGTTTACACTTGGTCACTTTAAGCGTCTTGAGTATCAGGATTAAATCTGGATGAGGGCACATAAAAATGTGAATGTAAACACAGCCAAGACGCCTTTAAAACAGATACAGATCTGATCACTCAAACCACTTCAGCAGGTGGAGTAAGTCAAATCAAGTCAAATTTATTTATATAGCACCTTTTGCAACAGATGTCACAAAGCAGCTTTACAGAGAATCCGGGTCCGCGCCCCCAGTGAGCAAGCCTTGGCGACAGTGGCAAGGAAAAACTCCCTCAGCAGGAGGAACCTTGAGAGGAACCAGACTCAAAAGGGGAACCCATCCTCCTCTGGTCGACATCTTCCTCTGGACTTTTTAAAAAGCCATCATATTTTATCACACTTTAATCAGACGGATGGTATCAGCCTGAGAACCCAAAACGGCCCCACTGAATGTTGCTGATGTTGGTGTCTCTGCATGTTAATCAACTCTTATATGGGACTCTTAAAAGATTACATTCCTGATGGTTTTCGCTGAACGTCAGAGAAAGATTAGTTTTAGATGTGAGTTTGTGATGTGAATTATCTTCTATTCTTAAGACACGCTATGCAGTCTGTGGCCACATCTTCGGTTGTTACAGTAAGTGCTTAAATGTCCTCCCTTAAAGCAAGGCAAGTTTATTTTTATAGGACTTTTCATACACAGCAGCAAATCAAAGTGCTTCACACAACTACAGATAAAAAGCCTCAAATAATATTAAATAATAAAACTGATGTCCTGAGATTTCGCACCTCAGAAAGGCATTTCCAGAAATAAACATAAAACTAACAGTGCTAAAGATAAAAGACACTAAAATAGAAATTAAAATAGAGCTAAGATGAAGTGCAGAGCTAAACAAAGCCACAAGAAAACTAAACTGAACTTAAAGACGGCTGCATTTGGAGCATCTGACCTGCTGAATGCTGCATCACCCTGGTTGGGTATTGATTCCGGGCTCTCCTAACTGACTAACTGCCCAGACCTCAGTGATAACCTGTGTTTTTGGCTTCTATAATTATCAGTTTTTAAATTTATACATCTTTAACTTTGTAAGTTTAACTTTGTACATATCAGCCGTCTGATTTTAACTGAGTTTTCTCTGGACAGAAGTTGTATCTGTGCTGAGCGGACGCATGTGTTAGGGTGCCTACACGCTAGACAAGGCAAGGATGGAGCGGTAGATGCATACACATGCAGATCTTGGCATTTACATGGCTGGAGTGGGTCGGAGTTTGTACAGCTCGAAATCCAGCGGGAAACAAAACCAGAACCATATGAAATATGGGCCATCAAAAGAAAATGGCCATATACAGAGCCAAGTAGAGAACAGCTACGAAGGCAAATAAGTCATATCGAACAGGAAAAGAGTGCACAGCATCGCTACCAAGTAGTCTCTCCTTTATCTTGGGTTTTCCTCCGTCATCTGCCTGAGTCTGCCCGCCCACATTGGTTCCATGTCAGAATCCATTGCAGCAAAAATTGAAATGGGTTGAACTTTGATCTGTACTCAGCCCCCTCTTGTATACACATGACTGTGTAGCCAGACACACGTCTAACATCATCTTCAATTTTGCTGATGACACCACCATCCGAGGCCTCATCACTGATGAAGCAGCCTACAGAGACGAGGTCAGCGCTCTGTCAGAGTGAAGCCATGACAGCAACCTCTGTCTCAACATCAGCAAAACAAAGGAGATAATCGTGGACTACAGGAAGCTGCAGAGGGGTGGTCACTCTCCCCTGTTCATCAATGGAGCAGAAGTGGAGAGAGTCAGCAGTGTGAAGTTCCTCAGCGTACACCTCACTGATGACCTCACCTGGTCCCTCCACACCAACACTATTGTGAGATCTGCCCGTCAGCGTCTCTTCTTTCTGCGCAGGCTCAGGAAGTTTGGTCTGCCTCCTCAGATCCTCATCAACTTCTACAGATGCGCCATAGAGAGCTTCCTCACGGGCTGCATCACTGTCTGGTACAGCAGCTGCACCGCCTGTGACCGCAAGGCCCTTAAAGCAGCGGTGAGGACGGCAGAAGCCATCATAGGCAACAAACTACCAGCCTTACAGGACGTCTATCAGTCCCGCTGCCTCAGGAAGACCAAAAAGATCCGGTCAGACAGCGTCACCCAGCACACGGCCTGTTCACCATCCTGCCATCAGGCAGGAGATTCCGCAGCATAGAGGCCAGAACAACCCGGTTAATGAACAGTTTCTACCCACAGGCTGTCCCCAGTTACCATTTCACTCGGTCACTTTGTCAGTATTATTATTATATCACTGGTACGGACAACAACACCAAGTCACTTGGTCATATATATATATTCTTCTCATATTATCCCTTGTTTAATATATTTGTACACAGCAGAGAGTTCTTCTACATAGCTCTCTCCTGTCTCTGTATATTTTGTGTATATTATATTTAATATATTTTAGTTTTAATATTATCTTTTGGTAGTTTTACTTTGTTTTGTCTGCACTGTTTTTAGTATGTATATGATGCTGCCCTGCTGTAGAGTGATTAGCTGAGCCTCACCAAGCGTTTCAATGCATGAATGTCCTGACATGCAAATGACAAATAAACTTCATCCAGTCAGATCCACTCTATTCAGTTCTAAATTTGAAAATTCATTCCAGTCAGATTTACTCTATTCTATTCTAAAATTCCATTCGGTCAAATTCATTCAGATCTGTTGTAAAAAGTGTCAGAGAAAGAATGGACTTGACTTGAGCCTTAGCTAAGTGAAGGCTATGCAATGATGATAATTTTCCTAAAGTCCATTAACCCATCTTTGATTGTAGGTGCTGAAGGTGTTAAAACTGTCCTTCAGCAGCAGTCTCCAGCACAGCAACAGCAGGAATCACATCCGAGGCTCACGCATCCGAGGAGCTCACACTTCCAGTTTTCCGCCTGGAGTGTTTTGATTGGCTGGTTTAGCTGTAGCTGAATGTTCTCTAAAGCCAGACAGACACTGTGTGATGTTAGAGATCTTGTTCTTTGGTGACTCTCACTGAACGTTTGAATAGACCATCGTGTTCAGACAAAGCTACGGCTTATAAACTCACACTGTACGAAACGCTCCGTCTGACTGACCTGCTACGGGAAACTCAGCCTCTTCAAACTACAGAAACCAAAACAACCAATCAGATCTAGCCAAAACTCCATATTGTGTCTATAAAAAAAGATAATTCACATATCAAACCCACATGTCTTAAACGTAATCTTTCTTTGGAAATTCACCAAAAACCATCAGGAATGTGAATCTTCCAAGAGCTCCACAGAAGAGTTGATTAACAAGAAGATACACCAACATCAGCAACATTCAGTGGGACTGATTTGTAGTGTTATAGTCAAGACCAAGACAGGGACACTTTGAGTTCGAGTCAAGACCAGATTGAGATTTTTTTCAGAATAAAAAAATAAATTCATTTGTAGTTAATTTTACATTCATTATCATGAATTATACATACTAATATTGTATGCATAATACATACATCATCTAAACTGCTTATCCTTCTGGGTCACAGTGGGGTGCTGGAGCCTATTCCAGCTGTCATTGGGCAGAAGGCAGGATACACCCTGGACAGGTCACCAGTCCATCGCAGGGCAGACAGACATATACATTCACACACACACACACAGGGGCATTTCAGCACGTCCGATTGGCCTGACTGCATGTTTTTGGACTGTGGGAGGAAACCGGAGAACCCGGAGGAAACCCACGCAGACACGGGGAGAACAGGCAAACTCCACACAGAAATGACCCTGGTCACCCAGCTGGGAATCGAACCCAGGCCCTTGTTGCTGTGAGGCGACAGCGCTACCCACTGCACCACCGTGCCGCCTGTATGCAGAATATATTTTGTAAAATATAACATTAAATAATATATAGTCTAGAACATTATTAATTGTTATTATTACTGTATAGTCTCAGTCAAACTTTGCATTGTAACTGGAAGCAGTGGTGAAGTTGTTCTCTGTTCCCTTCTCTAAAACTTAGTCCATCCACCTAAAGTCAAATGAATGTAAACTACATCCATTTTTATTATTAAACGAAAACATAATAATAGTAATATTCTCTAACTATGACTATTGTGGAGAGAGGTTAATGTTACATGCCACAGGACTAATATTACACAGCTACATAAAATAATGAAAATAGCTGAGAATACAGCAGAAATAACCAAAGATTAATTACAATTAACAATGTTCAACAAATATCAGCAGATTTGTAAACAATGAGCCATAATGAGCAGTGAATTTCAGCTCTCACTAAAATGATTATTCTGTTAGTGCTGGTAATATTTTCTGATGAGGAGCTCCACCTTAAATGGTGCCTGAATGTCTCCGTGGCCTGAGGCACCAGAATGTAACTGCTGCATCTCTTAGAGTGGAATGTTTGAACAAGAATCTGGAGAATAAGAAGCTTCATGTGATTTAGGTTATCAAAATATCATACCTACAGTTTTATGAGGAGCTCTACCTGTAAATACATGCTATGGTTGGACATTTTGACAAATTAGAACAGTTCGTCAGAATGTAACCCCTTTTAGCCCACTAATGAACCACAGCAGCAACACTGCAAACTAGATGCAAAGCTGAGGTTGCAATAAGGCTATGGACCAGTACAACCAGGTTCGATGAGGAGGTGGAAGGTGTGTGACAGCAAACACAGGAGACAGGAGTAGTGTTATAAATAAAGAGAGTCTCTTTACTGGATGATAAAAATATATACAAACACAAAGTAAAGAAAACATTCAACAATTAAACAACCTTCTTTCTGTCCCTGAGATCACGTTGATCCTAAACTAAATTAAATCTGGTCTTATTTGTGTTCTAGTTTAAAGGGTTTAAGGTTTAGCTATCTTTGATTTAGTTAAGGATTAAGACTTTGGGTTTAGTGTTAAACTATCTCTTTAGTTTAGTTGGATTATTATTGTTTAGGATTTATTGTTACTTTGGTATGGAGCTTAGCTAGAATTATATCTTAATTTAGTTTAATATAGTTTCGACAGATTTAAACCCTTTGTTTCACCCTAATAACTTAAATAACATGGTCAACAAAAATATAAACAACTAAAAATACAAATAAATAACAAAACAATGAACTGAAATACTCATGCTTGTTCACAAAAGGAAATAAAGAGTCCTTTATTCTTGTGTTTTTGTTAGTTCACCAGTCCGTAGTGAAGACGGATCTCATAGAAAAGCTATTCGTGGGTGGCTTGACATCGACTTCTCGGGAGATCCAACCAGGCTCTGATTCCAAGGTTCTCTGGAATGTTCTAGAATGTCTGCTGGATTGCCTCAACCAGCTCTAATCAGTAATGGCATTTATCGTCTTGCTACAGCTAACACTGTGGGGCCTCACACACATCACTGGGAGTTTAGGGTTTCAGGTCTGTTTTCATCAGGACGCCTAACTTTTACTGACTTTTATTGTCTCTTTTGAGCTACTTTTCAAGTTTTCTCACAGTGTTCCCCTCTGAGCTCCAGCTGCGTCTCGTCTTCTCAGCACGAGAGGAGAAGAGAAAGGGAGAGGGAGGGGGCTCAATTAGACTGCGCAGCAGCGGAGGCGGGACAACTGAATCCAATAACAAAGCTGAGTTGTACTAATCACCATCTTTCAGTAGCCGCTGGGCGGGATAAAGCCGGACTCTCCGTTATGATTGTTTGCTACTGGCAAACTTAACCCTTAGTTTGCCAGAAGGTTTTAAGCGTAAACTATGTTAGTGCTGACTCCGAGTGATGAGCTAAACTGTACGCATAACTTTTGTTACTAAGTTCACAGTTATAAATATAAAAAACATTTACTTACAGTGTCATGTGCGCACAACAAGTGTTACGAGTGCTGTTTCTCGTATTAAACAGAGATTGAAACTGTCAGAGTCGTTTGTTTTCCTGCTCCAGTAGCTTCTGTATGATCAGGTGCAGCTGAAGAATATGGAAGTGCGTCAGTTACATACAAATACATCACCAAGCTGTTTTACTCACAGCCTTAATTTATGCCTTTTCTTTAACCTGGGCCAGGATCGATTAGGGACAAGAACAATGACAACTAGAGAAGCGTATGTCCTGATGGGAATGCACAGTGATTGCGCAGCTTAGGCTTGCTAAGCTGTTGCTCGGTGGCTGCTGTGGTATTCCAGGTGGTTGCTAGGGTGTTGCTAAATGGTCGTTATTGTATCCCAGATGGATGCTAGGGGACTGCTACTACTACTTCTACTACTGGTGCTATTATTCCTACTACTTGGATAAACAGACAAGCTCATTCAGTGCAGACTGTTACAGCTGCGCTGTGTTAAAGAGCACCGTGTGAGATCTTTCTTACCCACTGCTATACGCCTCTACAGCGAGTCTCCTTACTGCAGAGACGGCACTGATCTCCTGCTGTCTGAACTGAGCTGAACCTCATCACTGTATCTCCTCTCCTGTTAATACACACTGTGTAATATATCATAACTGCTACTGTAATGAGTCCCACTGCGCACTTTACACTGTAATATTGATGCAACTCCGAGTTAGTTATGTCTATAATCTGTGCTTTTAGACTACCTCGTATCACTCAGTGCCTGCTGTCATGTAAATACAACAAATCTATATATATATATATGATATTAAAATGGATTTCTAGACTAATACACACCCAGTTGAATAAGACGGTAATTAAGATGAGTAGTTTAGATAATAAAATCTACAGCTGCTATTTTTGTTTTGTTTATTTTTGTTTAGTTACTACTGCTAATACTACTATTATACTACTATACCTACTACTGCTGCTACTTCTACTGTAACTACTTCTGCTGGTACTGCTACTACTACCACTTCTGCTACTTCTTCTACTACTAATACTATAGCTACAACTGCTACTACTTCTGTTGCTGCTACTACTACAAATACTGCTACGAACACTGCTGCTAATACTGCTACTACTGCTGCTACTACTATTACTGCTGCAATTGCTAATATGGCTATTGCTATTACTACTACCGCTGCTGATACATTTACTGCTGATACAGCTACTTCTACTACTACTACTACTAGTACTGCTGCTACTAGTATTGGTGATGCTGCTACTACTACTGTTACAATTGTTGCTGATACTGCCACTTGCAATACTTCTACTGCTACTACTACTGCTTCTGGTACTACTACTATGACTACAATTGCTACTACTACTTCGACTTCGACTACTCCTACTACTGCAACTACTACTGCTACTACTTCTACTACAATTGCTACTAGTACTGCTGCTGCTATTACAACTACTACATTTGCAGCTACTACTACTGCCATTTCTACTACTCCTACTGCTACTACTACGGCTGCTGAAAAGAAAAGAAGAATGAAAACAGTTTGTAACATTAAAAAGTGTTAAAAACAGAGATGTTTCTCCAATAATGTCGTTATTAAAGTTCTCTACACATTTCCTCTCTCTCTCCACATCAGCCATATCTTCTACACGTCTGCTGGCTAGTGTTCTGCTAACAGAGAAGCAATTAATCTGGAGTGTTTATATATTGGGATTCGATGGCAACTGCCTAGCAACATATTAGCAAGCTTAAGCTGTGCAATCATTTCCATTAGGAAATGCACCTTTCCAGTTGTTAATATTAGTTGTTGTGCCTAATCAATCCTGGCGCAGGTTAAAGAAAAAAGACATAAATTAATGCTGTAAATTAAATGTCTTAGTGATATTAATATTTGTATGCAACTGACATATTTACATAGTCTTGTGAATGAAAATATTTAGTAGATTATTAATAGATTTAATAGATTAAACTAAAGAGTCATCTTTTTTTCACAGATGTCAGTGGTAGCAAGTTAAACGCCATCGTATTTTGAGAGACTTTAATCTGGTGTCAATCAGCCTTAGAACCCAAATCAGTCCCTCTGAATGTTGTTGATGTTGGTGTGTCTGCATGTTAATCAGCTGTTCTGTGGAACTCTTAAAAGACGTCTCAGATTCCTGATGGTTTTTGCTGAACTTCAAAGAAAGATTATGTTTTAGTCACGTGAGTTTGTTATGTGAATTATCTTCTATTAATAAGACACGATATGCAGTCTCTGGCCACGTCTGATTGGTTTTTTATTTCAGTTTATTTATTTCTGTTGTTGTTTTAGTAATTTCTTTAATTTTGCCCTTTAAAAGAAGATATTTTTGATCATGTAGGCAATAATTAAAAATCTCCGCTCTTGCTATTTGAAAATCACCCAGTTTCAAGTTGTGATATGATAACGGTTTGTAGTAGACAGCCACTCAATCCAAGAGGCATAAACAGGGAGGGTCTTATAAATAAAACAATAAAGCCATTTAAAAAAGAAATAAAAGCAAATGAAAGAATAAACCATTTAAAGTAATAATCATAATTAAAAGATTGGATAAAATAAAGAAGAATAAAATGAAAGAATAAATAAAATAAATAAATGAACAAAAACGCATATTTTCAGATGTAAACTAGATTTAAAAGGAATGTTTTAAGTTGTTGTTTAAAAATGTCCACTGAGCCTCTCTAATACTCTTAGTCAACTTGTTCCACAGTTTGGGTCCGTAGTGGACGAAGGCTGTTTCCCCAGATTTATTTTGGGGGCTTTTGTAATGTCTACTCACTGAGGTGCTGTTGATGTCCCTTAATAGTCTGCTGAGTGTTTATGTCTAAACAGGACACTCAGAATGAAGCGTCACCGCAGGGGCTTCCGTTCCACAGTGGAGCTGCCATACAGACAGTGAAGCAGCTGGTCAGGATCTTCTCTGCTGTGGACCCGTAGAAGCTGCAGAGGAGCTGATGAGGCAGGTTGACTTTCCTCAGCCTCCTCAGGAAATGAAGGTGTTGCTGGGCCTTTTTGATGACGCCTGATGTGTTGAGTGACCAGGTGAGATCCTCGGCTAAATGAACTTAGAACAGGAATTTAGAGCAGTTCACTCTTACCACCATTTGAAGAAGTGCGTGCTCTGCAAATCAACAATCATCTCTTTGATGTGATTTGTTTGTTTGCACTGAGGGAGAGATTGTTGTCTGTGCACCACTCTGTGAGGAGTCTCACCTCCTCCTGCTACCATCATATCAGCGAACTCGATGATGGTGTTGGCGATGTAATCATGGATGTACAGGGTGTAAAGCACGGGTGATAAGACACAGCCTGTGCTGAGAGTGAGGGTGGGAAACATGTGGCTGCCCATCCTAACAGACTGAGTTCTGCCTGTGAGGAAATCTAGAATCCAGCTGCAGAACTATGAGGCTGATTCCTAGGATCTCGAGTGTGGAAATCAGTCTAGAGGGGATAATTTTGTTAAATGCTGACCTGAAATCAATGAATATCATTCTTGTTAGTGTTGCTCTCCAGATGGTTTAATGCACTGTGCATTGCCAGGGATATTACATCTTCGGTAGGCGAACTGATGAAGATCCAGAGTTCTAGGGAGGCAGTTCTTGACATAAGTCAAGATCAGTCTTTCAAAGCACTTCATTATGATGGGTGTGAGTGCAATCGGCTGATAGACACTGAAGCGTGTGATATTGGGTTTGTACAGAGGCAAAATTACAAAAATTGTGTCACTGTCCAAATAATTTTGGACTTGACTGTATGTGGGTGATTTTGGCCACATCCCCCTGAAACGGTGTATATAAATCAGACCTGAGTGCTGTCTTAAGCTTGCAGAGCTTCTTCAGTTCCTGTTCTCTGCGACCTGTCAGTGGAGGTGTGCACCTGCTCAGGCTCTAAGTTTCACTGCTGACTCACAGCATCAGGTGAGTTTAATACTTATATGAATACTTACTGTTCAAATCATTTGTCACATGTACTTTTCAGCACAGTCAAAAATGGACTAAATTAATTTTGAAATGTAAAGTCATTTTAATTTTCAATTACTAGATTTGGAATTTTATTCTTATGGAAATTGGACATGTTTGTAGGAAACTGACATTTAATCTGACCGTCATCACTGGATTATTTAAATAACACAATAGGCCATTAGGGTCATTAGACTACCCTAAAATATGACCAATTTGACCCAGCACTAGGTTTATTTTCACCCTTTCATTGGGTTACTGTCTGATATTTTTTGTTTGCTTGTTTTTAATTTTTTTAAATATATTTTATGTTATTATTGTCTACTTAAAAAAGTCTAAATAAAATCATTAAGGTTTTGCTCAATAATGAAAAACTGTAAAACTGAAATCAGTTCTTTATTCATCTTCTCAGTTTGCTGCAGATGCCCTGGCATGTTTGTTCCAAATTGTAAAAAGAAAAGATGACAAAATTTAGAAAATAAAAAAGACACGACAAACATTTAACACTCAAAAACACCTCATGCAAAGTAATGAGCCAGAGAGAAGAGCCGTGATATGAAGTCCTGTCAAAACAAGTGTGTTTGGTTTACTAATGCTAGCTTGGTTAGTTGGCTATGCAGATAAATTTGATTTATTTATTATTTTTTATTTTATATTCTATTTTATTTATTTTTTTTAATTTGAATTATCTTTGTATTTTCTCATCTGTGAAGCACTCTGAATGACCGGAGTGTATGAAAGGTGCTGTATAAACTTGCCTTGCCTTTGTAACTTAGTTGGTAGGTTTTGTTAGCCACATAAAGTACAATTATTACACAGATAATGTTAATGTTTGCTTAAAAATTGCCTAATATTCAGCTAGGAATATTGACAAATGTCATATAAAGAGCTACAGATACCAATGAGCCTCCAGCAAAACACAAAGGAAGCAAACATTTATGTCTCACATCACAATTAGACAAATACAGCTTAAAAAAATGAGGTTTCTTGAAATAAAACATGTATCTCTATTAGTTTGAGTGAAGAGTAGGTAGTAAAAAGTCCATGTTTTATGAAGGTTTACTGACTGGTTCTTGTTAGCTGTGTCTCAGTGCTGCTGCCTGACAATTAACCATTTAACCTCTGTTTAAAAATGAGCCCTTTGTCTGGGTTGTTATTGTGACACAGTCACAAACCCAGCAGCTGGGCTCCCAAAAACCAGCTAAAAACTACCCAGCACTGTGGAAACAACCCCAACAGACTCAACCCAGCATTTGGGTAGAAATAAAACTCAGCATTTTTTAGAGTGTACTCACTGCAAACCATCCTGAAATACTAGTTTAGTTTGAAATTAATTCTCACTTATTTACGTATGTATTTACTGGAGTTTTCAGCCAGTCGTCTCCAGATACTGACTGTACTGAAATAAAGGTTCTGTACATTTTTCCTGTACGATGTAAATGTTCACTCAAAGCTCCAACAGTGGTTTTAAGGTCTGATTGTGAACCTTAAATAAGTGTTTCCAGGTGAAAAGTTCGTATTTGTACCTTTTCATAACCGAATGTTTTAAACAGAACAGTAAAATAAAAGCCTGGAGGCGAGACGGGGTGTGTGGAGTCAGTACAGCTTAGAACATATCATTTCAGTGGATTATGGTTCAGTTATGTTCCCTGACTAAAGGTACTGAGATGGAGCCTTGAGGGTTCCAACCCAGTGACAAGAGCAGAACTGACCCAGTGACAGTGGGTAGCGCTGTCGCCTCACAGGAAAAATGGCCTGGGTTCGATTCCCAGCTGGGGCGACCAGGGTCCTTTCTGTGTGGAGTTTGCATGTTCTCCCCGTGTCTGCGTGGGTTTCCTCCGGGTACTCTGGTTTCCATGAGTTTCCATGGACATGCTAAATTGCCCCTATGTGTATGTCTATTTGTCTGTCTGCCCTGCGATGGACTGGCAACCTGTCCAGGGTGTATCCTGCCTTCCTCCCAATGACAGCAGGGATAGGCTCCAGCACCTCACTGCGACCCAGAAGGATAAGCGGTTTAGATGGTGTGTGTGTGTGTGTTGTCCAAGAAAATGGACAGAAAAAAAATTATCTAATCTAATGTTTTATAATTATAGAAATATGCATTCAATATGTTTTGCCTATGTATTTCCTTTATTGCTATTTACACAAATTCACACAAATAATTGAACAAATAAAAACCAATCAATGATTAAACGAATGAAACCAATCAATCTGTAGTTGCAGCGTGATCATGGTGAATTACACAGTCGAGGTCCTTGGTCAAAAAGGAGATGAGCCTGTCTACATCATGCTTATCGGTACAGTCTGTCAAAGCAAACCCCAGAGGCTTCCACTCTTTTGGGTAAGTCACTTAAAATCCTCTTTGACTTACACTTTTAATTACACACAAATATGTAAACATCATTGCTACAAGAACTCCTAATCTGTTCTGGACATTGTACCCGTGCCTTTTACTATTTGTCAGCGTGTCAATAGAGGTTTATTCATAGGGTGCTAAGCCTTTACTTTTTATTAAAGGGGTCTGGGGGCATGAAGAAACAAAACATGACCCCAAAAAGCCTGCCTGCCGTGAAGTTTAGGAGTAGTAATAAACATACGAGCAATAAAAATGGCTGTTTGTTCAAGTTGGCGCACTGTGGACCAAAACATGCATAAAAATGTGCAGCATGGGAAATAAGAGATAATCAGAGTCACCATGGCAGTGATTAGCCTGTCTGTGTCTTTTTCACACTGTGGTATTTTCACCTGTGTCCTCAACAAGGGCCAATAAAAATGCACCTGTAAATGAGGACCTACATATTACAGATCCACCTCCTGATCAGCTTCTCCTGCGGTGGATTATGGGAATGCGCTGATTGATGCAGATCTAAAGCCGCAGTGCAAATAACTGAACTGGTTATAGGAGCTGCCCAACATATTAAAAGAACATAAATCATCACAACCCTTCAGCAAGACACAGTGCGCTTTCACCACATAATGAATTTTAGTTACTACTTCCTCCATCATCAGTTGTTTGTGTAAAATGTATTATAATACTGATCATTATAAAATAAATACACGATAATTCTATTGTAAATAATGTAAACTATTGTTATAATCAAAATAAAAAGTAACAAAATTAATTCATATATGAAAGAAGAACAAACAAACAAATAAATAAATAAATAAATAAATAAATAAATAAATAAATGAATGAATGAATAAATGAATGAAAGTATGTAAAAACAATGCATTCATGAAAAAACAATGTTTAAAAAAATGTCTTTAGCCACTTGGAATTAGGCACTGTGATTACCTGGTTTTCTTGATAAACTGTTAATTAAGTATCAAATTAAATATTGATGAAAGGAATATTTTTATGAATGATTATCATTTTTATTGTTATTGAATATGTATTATTATTATTATTATTATTATTATTATTATTATACAGCAAATTCGCTACATACTTTGTATTATTGAGCAGTTTCTGAAATAATAAGTTTTCTTTGGGGACTATTTTGCCTCACAGCGCCCTGCATGTATCCCTCCACCATGAATGGAGTTTAAGTTCTCTAAACTATCATAAAACAGTGTCTCAGTCATCAGGCAGTGAATTCATAACCATTTCATGTAGGAACTTTCTGTGAGGGAGCTTTTAGAGAAGGATGCAGCGTATGGTGTTCTGATCGCAACTTAACACATTTTGATTTTAAGTGAATAATTAAAAAAATATCTCAGCAAGATTAGTAATATTTACATGTCTCCTACACTTATTTGTCACTATATGACAATGTAAACTCTATTTTGAGCTCCTACAGTTTCTGAACAGTTCAGCTGAGAGTGTGAAAAGGCACATAAAAATAAGATTATCAAAGGAATAGAATTTGTTAAAGTAGACCTGACAACTTGAAAACAAAATAGAACAGCAAATGATGACATTGAGCAGTGAGGAATGGAACCCAGACTGTCTTTTTAATTCTGCACCACTGATTTGTTGTTGAGACACAGCAAAAGACAGTCATTCGTATGGCCTTTGCATAGCTATCATTTAGCGTATTTAACTCAGTAGCTGGTCCATCATGTCTAATTCTGAAAATTGTTTTCTGAAGATCTTTGATAGACTTATAACATTAGTTTATCCTCCAGGTCCTTCTTATTATTGCCTGCCCTCTAATACTTGCATGCTTGTTGAGTTTGCATTTACTATGCCATCAGGTTTTTAAAGGCAGCTATGTCAGTAAAGTTCATAATTAAGATGGAAGCTATTTTGTGCCAACAGGAAAACACAATCACCATATCCTGCAAAGAAAGTCTTGGTACTCTTCTAATAGCTGAATTGGAGGCCAGACCATGTATAGTCATCAATAATGAATGGTACTGTGAGAGACTGTTGGTCACCACACCCGAAGGAGAGAAAATCTACTTCCCGTGTTACCAGTGGCTGGACAGCAGAAAGCCCGTTGTGTATCTAAGGGATGACAAAGGTGAGTCAGATTTCAAATTTGCAGCTTTATCACAGAAATTAATACACATAGTCGCAATCATTGATCCTCCATTAGCTAGACAGAACCAGAAAACAGGTAAAAAAATTAATCAGAGGAGGTACTCATGATTAGTCCAAGACTAATTAGTCCAAGTATGTTTAAATATTAATCACATTCTAAGTATCTAAACCTGGATTAATCACAGTCTGAGTATCTAAACCTGGATTAATCACAGTCTGAGTATCTAAACCTGGATTATTCACAGTCTGACTACCTAAACCTGGATTAATCACAGTCTGAGTATCTAAACCTGGATTAATCACAGTCTGACTACCTTAACCTGGATTAATCACAGTCTGACTACCTAAACCTGGATTAATCACAGTCTAAGTATCTAAACCTGGATTATTCACAGTCTGAGTATCTAAATCTGGATTAATCACCGTCTGACTACCTAAACCTGGATTAATCACAGTCTGAGTATTTAAATCTGGATTAATCACCGTCTGACTACCTAAACCTGGATTAATCACAGTCTGAGTATCTAAACCTGGATTAATCACAGTCTGAGTATCTAAACCTGGATTAATCACAGTCTGACTACCTAAACCTGGATTAATCACAGTCTGAGTATCTAAACCTGGATTAATCACAGTCTGACTACCTAAACCTGGATTAATCACAGTCTAAGTATCTAAACCTGGATTATTCACAGTCTGAGTATTTAAATCTGGATTAATCACCGTCTGACTACCTAAACCTGGATTAATCACAGTCTGAGTATCTAAACCTGGATTAATCACAGTCTGAGTATCTAAACCTGGATTAATCACAGTCTGAGTATCTAAGCCTGGATTAATCACAGTCTGAGTATCTAAACCTGGATTAATCACAGTCTGACTACCTAAACCTGGATTAATCACAGTCTAAGTATCTAAACCTGGATTATTCACAGTCTGAGTATTTAAATCTGGATTAATCACCGTCTGACTACCTAAACCTGGATTAATCACAGTCTGAGTATCTAAACCTGGATTAATCACAGTCTGACTACCTAAACCTGGATTAATCACAGTCTGAGTATCTAAACCTGGATTAATCACAGTCTGAGTATCTAAACCTGGATTAATCACAGTCTGACTACCTAAACCTGGATTAATCACAGTCTAAGTATCTAAACCTGGATTATTCACAGTCTGAGTATCTAAATCTGGATTAATCACCGTCTGACTACCTAAACCTGGATTAATCACAGTCTGAGTATCTAAACCTGGTTTAGTCACAGTCAGAGTATCTAATCCTGGATTAACCACAGCATGAATATCGAGTCTTGTTAAATTACATTCTGAGTAATTAAACCTGGATTAATCACCGTCTCACAGTCACAGTTTTTGTTTTGTGTAGCTACACTTAAAAGCCAGGATTCTCACATTGAACTCCTTACCCAAAGACAAGAGGAGCTCAATGAGCGGCGCCAGAACTTCAAGTAAGTAAATGTAATGTCACATATCACAACAATACAAAAAACAAACAAACAAACAAACAAATAAAAAAAAAAAGAATAAATTCTACACTAAACCTAAAAATAATCCCTACAAATATAAAAGTGAATACAATGTTCAATACTTGTGTAAAGGATTCCTTTGTTTAACATTTGCATGCATAAGATAATGAAATCTGTAGGAAAAGTAAATTAGAAAGAAAGCAGCATCAAAAGAGCATCAACAGTAAGAAAATCCTCCTGTGTTCTCTGGTATCGGAGTTTTATCAGTACAATTTTTATTTTTACAAAATAACTACCTGAAACTAGAAATGAGTACATAGCTATCCCTGTTCACCTGCAATCAACCTGGCATCAGCTACACAGATACGTGCATCAAGCGGAAATGTAGTTTTAACTTTATTATTAATCCAGCAGATCTCATTAGCAATAAGCCATTCTGGTCACCCCTCCGCCCCAAACTGTCTCACAGACCTGGAAACCTGTTTGCTACAAACTTACTAAGAGATGAGAAGTAGCCCTATCTGATGTTAATCTGTACAGAGTTGAAAGGAAAGCCAGGGATGGTGGAGCAACTATTTACATTAAATCTACTATGCAGGCAAAAACTTTTAATGCATTATCCAAAGAAAAATGTTTTGAGTATTTTACCTTAAATGTGAGCAGGGCGCAGTAACAGTTCTGTAGTAGCGCTGTATGCTGTCAGTGAAATAGCTGAACTTTTAAATCCATACATCAACTCAGAAATGCTGATTTTAGGTGATTTTAGTCTGAACTGGTTAACTAATACATCCCATCCTTGAAAGAAATGTGGAAATTGATCTCTAATGCAGCTAATTATAGAAAAAACATGACCAACCTTGCCTGACCCCTCCAAGTTAACACTAACTGATTTCACTATCCGACAGATCTGACAAAACTACTTCTCGGTTGCATTAGAAACATTAACATAAAAAAGTCGCGCTCTCAGACGGTGGTTAGAAGAAATTGTACACATTTTAATGACCGAGGCTTTTTAGATGACCTGGCGCTCCAAGATGTTAATTACGCTTCTGAAATCCCAGATATGATATAACTTAGCGTTGGACCATCAAATCCCTGGTTCAACTCTGAAATATCTTTCTTTCTTAGTGCAAGATATAAATAAGTATATATAAATTCCTATAGCAGGAAAGCTAAAGCTGAATTTTACCCTCAGTTATTTACAAATTCAGAACACTTTAAATTTGTAGCCTCTAACCACCTCCTGTCCATCACCAAATATCTATCATGGATAAATGGTTAAAATCAGGGTCTTTCAAAAGGAAAGATCCTGAGGCTGAGCCGTCTACAAATGCAGCAACCACCGTATCTTAGACTGAGAAAACCGAGCACACCAAGTATAAACCGAAATAAAGAAAATGCAGCAGTGAGTAGCAGCACTGGGCTTCACTTGCATGAGAACTGCTTGCATTACTCACCTCCTCGCTGTATTTGCTTAGTGGTCTTTTCAAATGAAACTAAACACTGTGAATATGTATCTAAACCTGTTGAACTGAGCCAGAACTCCGTTTGCAGCTTTTCACACTCCGGCTTTAAAAAGAAAAAACAATCTGATTTCATTATTTAAACTCACCACGTTACCTAAAATAATTATCTAGTAATCTGGAGTTCTCTTACATGTACTTGGTTAAGAAATAGAACTTATGAGTCTGAAAAAGAAAGCATTACCATGTTTTTATAGACTTCAGTCCAGTTCACACTGTGCTGTGACTCTCCTCAGTGAGACCCAATTCATAATCTGTGTATAGGAACCAGTTTATTTGTATTTACTGTGTGTCCTGCAGATGGAAGGAGTATTACCCTGGGTTACCTTGGGTTATTGACGCTGCCAGTGCATCTGATTTGCCTAATGAGGTCAAGTTCTCTTTCACCAAGGGAATGAGAATGGATTACAGTTATGAAAAAGCGTAAGTTCTGCATGATTCAATAATCCATAATCTGAGGATATTAATGAATCCCATGTGAAACGTTCTAATATTTGGCATCACAGATTGGCCCAGTTGAAGATTGAAACCTCCTTCCACTGGTCACATTCATGGCAAGATGAAGAAGAACTTTCTTCACTCTTCAATTACCCAGAAGACAATGGTATTTTTCTCAACAATGAGAAATGCATCTGAACTAATGGATGTGGTGCTATGTTGGCATGTTCTCACGTGTTTGCTCCCGTAGTTTATGTCCAGGACCATTGGAAAAGTGATGAATTCTTTGGCTACCAGTTGCTAAATGGAATGAACCCCATGATGATTGAGCAATGCTCCGAGCTGCCTGAAAACTTCCAGGTCAAGAATGAAATGGTCAATTCTTTCTTCCCAGGAAGTGATTTACAGAGTGAAATGCAGGTAGAGTGCAAAACCAAATGCATACATCTTACTAGTGTTTTCGTAGGGATGCTGAGATTCTAGTTTCTATTTTCTGTTCTATCAGAAAGGAAACATCTTCCTCTGTGACTATAAAAGGCTGAGCAGCATTGTGGGAAATGTGATCAAGAAGAAACAGCAGTATCTGGCCGCTCCTCTCTGCCTGCTCTTTAGCACCCGTGACAGAAAGCTAATTCCAATCGCAATCCAGGTAAGTCTATATCTATTAGTACACCTACAGAACTCGTGTAAACTCAGTGGAGAAGCCTTTAGCCATCCTTTAACCCTTTAAAGTCAAAAAAGCTTCTGTTTCTGCCATTTAGTCTACTCAGTGCAGTGATTTGTCAGTGCTGTTGCATGTTGTAAAGAACATGAGCTAACAAAGCTGACCTCCTCCACTCTAAATAGAAATTTGCTTCATGCTTCAGTCATTTTTATTATTACTCTGGTTAAACAAACAAGTAATTAGTGTTTCTATAGCGATGTGGCTTTCTATGCTTCTTCAAAGATATCCATATGATAGGAAACACAGTAGCACACGGAAACCTTTTTCTATGAACATTGTGAAAATGTTTCTGTTGGCAGATTTTAAAGACTTGCAGGTGAGATTTTGGCTTAAAAACAGTTTAAAAACATACCGTTTGCTCTCCAGTCCACTTTTCTGAATCCATCATGGTTGTTATGTCAGTACCATGAACACAGCGCATTCAGAGCGTCGTTCTTACAGACAGTCTGTAGCAGAGTTACTGGAGTGGAAGATGTTGGGAAAACGCTGTGCTGTTCCTGGCTCTCGGGAAGCAAATGGATCATTGCCATCTTCCAAAGGATCCACACATCCTGCTGAAGATTCTCTTCCCTGAGAATTTTAGTCCCAACTTAACAGTTCCCAGACTGCTTTTTGAGCACAAGGCAGCCATTTACATGCATCATTCTTCTCAGGAAGGACAAACAGCAATTTTTGTCAGTATGTGAAACGTCTGGGTATTTTAAAGCCCTAAGAATCAACAAAATAAGCAAGTAAATACAGAAATACAGAATTTGTCACGCAGTCTTTTTGCAGTAAGATGACTTTGATTCTTGCCTGAACAAAACACAAAATTGATTTATTATAATTTTATTTAAATTCAGCGAATTTACATAATCTTTAACTGTAGATTGTTGCTATGGCAATGGAAGGATACCAGAAATCAGTGCAACTCTAAGGCCTGCAGTGCTAAAGTTTGGATGTCAGGTTGGAACCTGTCCTGTCAAATTCAGACTGTTTTCTGCATGGAATCATTTTAAGATAAACTGTTTAATGACAAAAAGGAGTGTAAAAAAGAATGTTTTCTGAATGAGGTCCAACTGCTAAATGACTAAATGAGTGGTAATTCTCCTGTGAAATTCATTTTAGTTTGAAATTAGTTTTGGCCTGTATCTTGCATACCACCCCTTTATAGAATCTCTTTGGAAACATGCTTGATTTCTTACAGTTGTACCAGGAACCCAGCAAGGTGCATCCCATCTTTCTTCCCAGTGACTCTGAGTGGGACTGGCTGTTGGCAAAGATCTTTGTGAGGCATGCAGAGTTCATTGAGCATGAATTGAACTTTCACCTGCTGCGCACACATATGCTGGCTGAGGTTTTCTCTGTTGCAACACTGCGCAACCTGCCTTCAGCCCATCCACTGTTTAAGGTGAGCATCTCCCTGACCTTTTTTATTTCCTACACTTTTAAAAATGAAAGGTCAGCTCAACTCAAAATGATTCAGTAACTGATTACATGGCTTTTCTTGGGTTGATTCAACTTGAGGAAACAAGAGTTCACAGTTGAGCCAAATTTCCCAACTACTGTTTCTAGTGCTGCATCTTTTCTTTTCGCTCAGTTTCTCCACTAGCTGACAGTCCTCCTATCACACAGTCCCATCTGCCATATTTTCCTCTTGGGCTTCTGGATATGGACAGCTGAGGTTTTGCTGGGACTCAAACTCATAATCTCCTGATTGGGCTGAATTCCTAGACAGTTGCACCACATGAGATGCTTTAAAGTTAAAACAACAAATATTTTCTCTTTGAGCCGAGTGATGCCGTAGCCATCCGTAAGTATCCAAGAGGAAAAATGTCTATCAGGATTGTGTGATGGAAAGAGTCCTGGCTATTGGGGGAGTTGAGTATCAAAAAACAAGTTCATTTTATTTACCTATCTGAGATGCAGAACTAAACAATTAAGAGAATTTTTGATTCAACTAAGAAGTTTGAGTTGTGTGAACTCTGGTGTCCTCAAGCTGAGTCAACTCAAGAAAAGCAAAGTAATCAGTTACTGTATCATTTTGAGTTGAGAAAAATGTTAAAAATCATTCTGAAGGAATACAGTTTAATTAAGAGGACTATATTTTTGCTTTACTTTTTCTTTTGTTATGCTGTAATATTTAGTAAATATAATAATAAATGCAACAAAATATGCTTAACTGACCTACTGACGTCTCCTGTTTGTAATGTCAAGATGGCGCCTATCATGGCAGATTTGCACTGTCCTCTCGACACGAACACTATTTATTATTTATTTTAGCTTTAGCATTGACCTTAAATGTACAGTTCCACCATGAGCATACCCCAAGATGGTGTTGGGGCAGCTGCATGACATGATCAGCAAACAAGAGACTGCACACCCAGGTGCCATGTTCATTGTAATCTTCGATTTCAACCACTGCAACTTATGGGCTGTCGTCCCCAAGTACCATCAGCACGTGAGCTTTCCGAGAAGGGTGAGTAACATGCTTGACCAAGTCTAC
Source organism: Colossoma macropomum (assembly GCF_904425465.1). Lineage (NCBI taxonomy): Eukaryota > Metazoa > Chordata > Actinopteri > Characiformes > Serrasalmidae > Colossoma > Colossoma macropomum. Next base: position 877,184 of record NW_023494800.1, read on the forward strand.
AGCAACATGAGGGGCGCCTACAAGGCTGTGCCCCAGCTGCACTTTGGACAGTACGACCATATCTCCATATTCCTTTATCCATCATACAGACAACTCCTCAAGCAAGCTCCCCCAGTAAGTAAAACTGTTAAAGTGAGGAATGAAGAAATCGACTGGACTGCTTTGAAAGTACAAACTGGAATGTGTTTACAACTGCGGCTTTGAGAAAGGGCTCTTGATGTTGATTTAGAGGACTATGCTTCTGGAGTAACTGGCTATATTAGCACATGCACTGAGATCATTGTTCCCACAAAACGCTGGAGGACACATCTCAACCGGAAACCTTGGATGAACTGTGAAGTCCGGTCCATGCTAAGCACTCGCTCCACTGCATTCGTCTCAGGCAAAGCTGTTAGCGATGAGCTCAAGGCTCGTACAAAGTGAGACAAGAGGACCTTAGCTGTTTGGGGAGAGGGCCAAATAGATCTGAGTATCATCTGCATAAACTATATGGACAAAAGTGTTGGAACACACATCTTAATCATTGAATTCAGGTGTTTCATTCAGTCTTATTACCAGGTGTATAAAATCAACCCCCCAGCCATGCAGCCTGACTTTACACACATTAGTGAAAGAATGGGTCTAAAGAGCTCAGTGAATTCCAGCGTGGTGCTGTAATAGGATAGGAAATAGGACCATTATAACAAGTCAGTTTGTGAAGTTTCTTCCCTCCTAGATTTTTCACGATCTGCTGTGAGTGTTATTATTGAAAAGTGGAGGCGTTTAGGAATCACAGCAACTCAGACATGAAGAGTCAGACCATGTAAAGTTACAGAGCGGGTCTCCGAGCTCTGAGGAGCACAGAGCATAAAAGACACCAACACTCTGCTGATCAATAACTGCAGAGTTCAAACCTCCTCTGGCCTCAACATCAGCACAGAAACTGCTCCAGGAGCTTCATGGCAGGGTTTCCGTTCTCCATGCCAGGAGAACATTACCTGCCTGACTGCACTGTGCCAGCTGTAGAGTTTGGTGGAGGAGGGATGATGATATGGGGCTGTTTTTCAGGGGTTGGTCTAGAACCCTTAGTTCCAGTGAAGGGAAATCTTAATGCTCCACACAGAGCCCTGACCTCAACCCCATCAAACACCTTTGGGATGAACTAGAACGGAAATTGTGAGCCAGACCCTCTCGTCCAACATCAGTGTCTGACCTCACAAATGCTCTTCTGGATGAATGGACAAAAGATGCAATAAGTCATCATGAGATGATTATGATGGGGTTAATTAGTTGATCTGTGGTGGAAAAAAGGATATATATATATATATATATATATATATACATTTACTTTCATATTTTTTATATAGTAGTCAATCATGCCCACTTATTTTGTAGACTGTAACAAATGATGCACTGTTATAAAAACGTTAATAATATTGTTGCCTAAAATTTTGAGTTCATTGTAATTATCAGAATATACAGTTCAACGAGCTCAAAATTGTAAGATAAACCAGGCTAACATTTTTAAATTAAAACATTGAATCATTTTGAAACACTTGTTTGATTTAAATTGCAGTAAATGTTTTTTTTTTATTATATTTTATTGTAGTTTTAATGTAGGTATTATTTTAATATTAATATGGTTGTCATTTTTTCAGCTACTCATGCCCCACACCCGCTACACACTCCACATCAACATCATGGCCCGGAACACGCTGATCTCAAAAAATGGGATTTTCGCCCAGGTACACACATTTATTAGTGACTCAAATGTAAAGGAATGATGTTTTAAGATTAACAGAGACTGTCAAGGTCTGAACTTTTTACTTTGAAGTGATGATTTTTTGTGTTTGTTTTTATCTCCCAGTTCACTTCTATTGGTCATGACGATGAGATCCAGAGGTTTCTGACTGAGGCAATGTCCTCCCTGACCTACAGCTCTCTCTGCCTGCCGGACAACATCAAGGAGAGAGGTCTGGAGGACATCCCCAACTACTACTACAAAGTTGATGGGCTGGGTCTCTGGAACATCATCTTCAAGTACAGTAACATGAGTTTTTTCCCCTTTAATCATTTATCACAAATTCAACAGCTAAAATAATGTCCATTGCACTGCTTGACTTTTTTTGGCTAATAAGTCAGTTTTAAGGGGTGTTATTACTGTAGACATGTCATGACGCAACGTTAAACACCCTTACCTGTGCTAAAATCACTGTAATGTGCAACATAAAGTGACTTATCGCTTTTATAAAATAATGGACTGCATATATCACATATCATGAAATACACCATCTTTCAAAAAATGATGTATTGTTAATATCAATAGTAAACAAAGTATTAACAAGTATTCCACCAAGAAGTGTAGCTCATTTAGAGTATGTTATTGTTGCCAAGCAACATGGAGAACAAGAATGCTAATTCAGTTATTGCATTATCTTAAAATATTTAAAATTTTAAACTTTTTTGTCATATAATAGTGAACATTCCATAATATAGCAGAGTATAATGGGTAAAAAATGATTTCCAGTCTTATTTAACACCAAGCTAACTGTGTTATACGTCCCTTTGCCCCCACTGACATACTTACAGAGCACATTATATAGGACGGAGGGAGTTCCAGCTAGTGGGGAGCGTCGTGCTCCCTTTGTTTTTATTAAAAAGCTCATACCGTTTTAACTTTCATATCCTGAGTGTTAACGTCACGGTAATTTGCTGTGTTATTACAAATATATCTTAATATATCTAAATATCTTGTTGATTGAGTTGATTGTACAATAAAGGTATGAATACAGAATGTTGCTTTGTTAAAAATTCTGAAATTCCAGTAAAAAATAGTGTATGAACAGTGTATGATGGGAATTGTGAAAACCCACTTTGTTTAGGTGATTTGTAAATATGCCTAATGTGTGTAAATATCAGTTGTCTGACAGAATAACTTAATATCTTTCAGGTTTGTGGGAGGACTGCTGAGATGTTACTATAGAGAAGATGAGGACGTCAAAGAAGACAGCGAATTGCAGGACTGGATTAAAGACATATTTCAGTTTGGATTCCAGGGAAATGACAGGACTGGTGCGGTCTCTTCTTCTGGCAGTGTTGTTACTGCAAACCTGCAGCACAACTGTGTTTTTCTTTAAATGTGAATTTGGTGTTTTTCTTAGTTTAGAACTTTAAAAGTTTCAATTTCTGCCAAAATTTCTCACATCAGGAATTCCTCAGTCTTTCCGGAAAGTGGACGACCTTATCAAGTTTGTCACCATGGTGATCTTCACAGTGTCTGCCCAACATGCTGCACTCAACAACGGCCAGGTGAACCAGTTTTGTCTGAAGTTCATATTATATAAGGTGTGGACTCGAGTCATATGACAAATTTGACGAAGCTCTGAAGCGTAAGATAAAAAATGAAAGTTTTACTTCTTCCTCACTTTCTTTTCCATTTCTGAGGTGAGCCAGATGGGTAATGTATGAAAAAAAGTCTAATATTAATACTAAAATAATAAAACGTATCATGTTACACTGGTTTTGACCTGTAGGAGCGTTTTTTTAGGACCCTGGTGAAAAAAAATACTGAGGACTGAAGTGGCTAACAATTAGCATGCTAATGCTAAGTCATTTTTTTCACCTGATCAATGAGTGTGCTTACGTGCATTCATTAATCTGATCATAATCAGATTTCTGCAGTTATCCGGTTATTTGAATGGTCATGTAAACACCATACTCTGATCTAGAAATCCGATTAAGAAATCTGATAAAGAGAGTGCGATTTTAGCTCAGTAATCAGATTTCTCAGTGCCTGTAAATATTCTTCATCTTCTAGATGATGTATGTTCATATTTTCAGCTAAAGTGGTGTGATGTTTTAAAAAACACAGTATGAAATTTGAGTTTTACATTGCGTTTATGTCGTGTCTTCATCTGTGAATTTATTGGCTGGTTGTAAGGCAGAAATCTGATTACTGTCTGACTCATGTCGATCTGGAGTTTCACATTATCTGATTACTCAAGCGCATGTAAATGTGCTGATCAGATTACTGTCAAAATCTGATTTTCTGCAGTTATCAGATTATTAAATGCATGTATACACACTCAATGAAGGGTCAAAGCCCCTGTGGGTCAAAGTTGGTATAACATGCTAATTGTAGTTAAATTAATTAAAGTTTTTTTTCACCTGGTTCCCAAAGGTAATATACTTTCATGCAGTAGTGAAAAAAAAGAGAGAAACTGTACAAGTGATGCTAGAAATATTTGTTTGGCTGTTTTCAGTATGTTATACAGGGAGTTTGTGTTTAGTTCACTGAGGGAGTTTTAATGTCGAGCTAGTTTTTATTTTAATCCTGTTCTCCCAGTGCTCCCAACAATGATCAGAAATGATCATCTTTAATCATACAGTTTTTCATATGAAGCTGAATGGTGTCATGGCCTGTAGGCTTACTCGGTACTGGCTTACTCGAGACTTGTTCCCACCTTGGAAATAAACTATATAAGCTGATCCCAGTTCTGCCTCTGCTGTTCCAGTTTAACTTCGGTGGCTGGATGCCCAACTTTCCCAGCTCCCTCAGACTCCCTCCACCCACAAAGAAGGGAGAAGCCACAAAGAAGACCATTTTTGACACTTTACCTGATGTCAACACCACAGTTCACATACTGGCTGTTCTGAACCTTCTGAGCAAGAAATCCTCTGACCGCGTGAGTCTCAATACAGGACACAGCATAGAGAGAAGGAGAAATGGGGAATAAAATAGCTGGAAAAGCTTTACAGGATCTACATGTACATGAAACATTAATGACGCTCCATTACTATTAAATAATAGCAGCTTAAATGAATAATCATTTTCTAATCGTTTGTTAATTAGATATATATATATAATTATGGATTAATAAGTGCTACTGTTTGAATTATATTAACAGTTTACTTAGTGACACACAAAATCAAAGCATATTGTTTTACAAACAGTCTTCATGAGTGTATTATTTTTAGGCATCTTTATAAATACATTATGAAGTCACACCTTTATAATAGGGTTCCAATTAATTATTTTAAATCTTTGAGAAAGTACATAATAAGCACTTAATAGTGATTTATTAAGCATTGAAAAAGTAAAAGTTTACTACTTCATCATTTAAAACAGGGTTTAGACATTACCACATATTTACGGATAATTATTATTAATTGTTTTTATGCAATGGGAACAAACATTAAAGGTTGCAATTTGAAGATGAATTATTATTATTTTAACCCCTTACATGGCAATGGCCTCGCCGGCAGGCCCAGAGTTTTATTACACCCTTCTATAATCTAAGAATAGCTCAGCCAGTTTGCACTGAAGTCCCTGTAGTTACTGGTTAATAAGCCTTAGTATGTAATAGGACTGTGATTTTAAGGGGTTAATTAAGTGTTAATTAATTACTTAGTGACTGATTAAGTACTCAGCAATTAGTAATTGAGTACACTGTTAACTGTTAATTTAGCTTGGTATAAGTTCATAGCTTAATTACTTACTAATTGTGCACTGACTCCTGCTTATTACACTGCTAATGAACAGATAATGATGTTTACTCATATAAAAAACTAGTACTTATGTGTCATTAATTATACCAGTAATAAATCATTGCATATTCTTCCACTGTCCAGTCTCATGTGAAATACAGCGCTTTAAACATTAAGTGACCTTATTAGTCCCAAAACGAAGGAAATTTCACCTCTGCATTTAACCCATCCATGCAGTGGAGCACCACATAGGGGGGCAGTGAGCACACTTGCCCGGAGCAGTGGGCAGCCCTATCCACAGCGCTCGTGGAGCAGTTGAGAGTTAGGTGCCTTGCTTTAGGGCACTTCAGTCACATACTGTCAGCTCAGGGGATCAAACCGGCTGGTCCCCTAACCTCCAGCCTATGACTGCCCCCAGCCCACGACTGCCCCCAGCCCATGACTGCCCCCACAGGATATTTACTCACCAATATCCTCTACCTCCACATATTCAGCTGCCTCACTGTCCTCAGAGCTATCTTCACATATTTACCACTATTTACTCTTTACTACACACTACCAGCTAGTAGTAGTGAAGATCATTAGTGCTAATGTATGAATTTTACTATACATTTATGACTAAGAGTAGCATGTACACACTTCACTGTGATCAGAAGTAATCAGATTATATTACTGTTTTGGATTAGGTTACAGATTACATATTTCAACAGGTAACAAGTAATGCGTACTGGAATATATTTTTAAAGTACCCCCCCCAACCCTGGCTCTATATTAGATCTTCTTGATGGTGGGGACTTAAATTTATCACCATCTAGAGCCACAGAACTGGTTAATCCAGACGTGCTCATCACTGACCATCAGTGATGCCCACACATAAAGAATGAACAGATTTACAACACACTGATGCCAAGATAACAGAACCTTCTTCAGTAAAGTGAGGAGTGAACATTCTGTTTTTCTTGTATTCTTTCAGCGGCAGCTTGGACAGTACACAGAGGAGCTGTTCGGCGATGATGAGGCGCGCAGACACATTAAAGACTTTCAAAAAGATCTCCAGAAGTTTGAAGAGAACATAAAGAGCAGGAATGAAGGCCTTAAACCTCCCTACCTTTACTTGCTACCAACACATGTGGATAACAGTGTTGACCTTTAGAGTGGTCATCTGGCCAGAGGAGTCTTTAGACCTCTAAACTTTTTATTTTTTCATTTTTGAATCATAATGTATCTGATCTTTACTGCATAATCAGCACGTGCTGACTTAGCACATAAAGTGATTCTTTTTTACTTTTACTTTCACTTCTTTTCTGAAAGGGATGTGGTTACTTCACTTTGAGTCACTGTCTTTTAAATGAACAGTTTCTACAATCTGATTATCACTTGAAATCAGTTTTTGTCTAACAGTCCTGTCCTTAGACACTCCTTTCTTGAACTGTGCATGCTCAATATTGAAAATTATAAAATGTAAACATCTAACAAAAGAAGAGAGCAGGGGCTTTAAGGGAAAATAGGTAATGGATAGAAAAGACAATAAGAAAACACACAAGAGTCAATCTAGTATATCACTTACAAATGATTATATTAAAGGTGGTGGGTTCTTTTTCCAATACAGATGCTGTTAAATCTAATATGATCATAAAAATAAAGAAATAAAATAAGTTTCATTTGCGTTCTGTCTCATGGTTTCTTGAAAATATTCAACAAACTCAAACTTAAATTCAACTCCCTGACTTCTAATATATTCAAAATATCAGAATTTCTGGAATTCTGCATGTGCTCCTAAAATAGAAACTGGGTCCGTATTACAGAAACTTCTTAACCCTGAAATCTGATCTGTTTAGTTTCCATGACGACTTCAGTACAGACTGAATTTAGTTCAGTAGCTATTCCAGAATAACAGTTCCTACCTTCATAATCTCATCATTAACTCCAGATAAGAAAACAGCATCACACAAACATCCTAACTAGACTAAACCTCCTAAATCCTGTCCTAACTTTAGGATGAACCCCAACAGGGTCCTCACTTCTGTTTAAGGTCCGTTTCTATGGTTTTTAGGCAGCTGTGTCAGCAGCATAGTTCACTACCAGCATAATGAGCTCCATTTATTTCTACTGTAAAACGCTGCTTTCACTGTGAGATGATTTTCTTTTCTAACTCTGCGTTTTAAAGATCTCAGACGCTGCAGACTCGATCTCCACCGCCCCTCTGATCACCTTCGTGTGTTAATGTTGATGATGAAATATCACAGTGATGGTGGTGTACAGTGTATTTGAAACCCTGTTTGCAATTGCATCTTCACTGTCAGCAAGGCTTCCTGTCAATCAAACACAGTGGGTGGGATTTTGGGAGGAACTTTTTAGTGCGGGCCTCTTTAACAGGAAGTAACGAGTCTAACCCTTGGTGGTACTGGAGCAGAGCTAATAGCAACCAATGCTACTGACATTCTAACACTGGCCAATCAGGCTGAGGAGAATTCTGTCCAAAGTGGTTTTTATGTGGAAGTGATTGCTGATCAACTAGGACAGCTAACGTCAACACAAACGCTCAATATTGTTTATTGTTTCCTTTCAATTGTTCTTTGTCACACTTGTTTTATTATTATTATTATTATTATTATTATTATTATCAATATTATTATTATTATTATTATTATTATTATAGAAGCTTAAAAATGCTGGGTTGTTTTTTCTAGCTGCTGGGTTTGGGGAGTTGGGGAGTTTTGGTGTCTCTCTCTCATTTCATTGCCCAACATTTCAACATTGGGATTAAAGGTCTGAACCAGTTGCTGAGGTGTTTTTTTACCCAGCAGTTGGGTCACTGCACACCGTCTCCACTAGTTATCCTTCTTTACATTTCCAACCTCAGAGGGCAGCGGACAAATGAGGGATTTGGAAGTGTCACAGATTGAAGATGAGTGCTTCACTTTAATCTTGATAAATTACTGCTTATGAAAATGTCTGAAATAATAACATTGTGTTTGTTAATTTGCCGGCAGTTTTCATTCGGCTTCATCAAGGGAACCAGAGTTCCTGCCTGTACTTTATCAGCAAGCGGTAAGCTGGCTATCCTGTACACTATCAGCATGTATGGACACTTTAGGCTTGTGTCCACATTTCCTACCAACTTTACAGGAACCTGTCTAATTGAACTCTCACTGTGATCAGTATGGTCAGTGTGTCAAGCCATGTTGTCAAATTTGAGTTCAAACACTAAATAAGGGAGCTCTGTGTGTGTGTGTGTGTGTGTGTGTGTGTGTGTGTGTGTGTGTGTGTGTGTGTGTGGGGAACACATACTGTTCTCTGTGGCAGATTCAGTTGTCAGAGTGTAAGAATTGAGAAAAACTGAATAATAAATAAATAATAAATCATACTCAGCTTTGTCTTTCAGTTCCGGTTGAGTTCAGTTTTAGACACAGTTGATAGATTTTGCAGGACTCATAAAGCTGGTCAGCAGGTAGGTCTGCGTCAGTTGTATATAATTCCAGAGGTGAACTCACATCCAGAAAACAAGGCAATTATCTTTATCAAAACTTCAGCAAATGATTAAAGTCCCAAAGCAATTCACTCTGAATTATTATTGATTTCCTCTTAGATACAAAGGCCATCCTTTCAATCTCCCACCGCTAGACTACCCGTCCTACTGCGGAAGAATCTGGAACCGTGAAGCCGGTGAGTAAAATATCAAACTAACACCAACCACAGTGTGTACATTCAGAACTGAATGTACTGACTGCTGGCAGGTTTGCCCTGTATGGCTATAGCATGATGTGCTCTAAAAACTCCAGATTCTGACTTCTGTTGTTTTCTTCATTAGTGTGGAACCAGCATGGTGCAGTGTCCGAGAAGAACTCCTTCCTCTCTGTCTTGGAGCTTAAAACTGGGAATTCTCAGTGTTCTGTTGCTGTAAATGGGCTCAAGGCTGTTGATGTCTGTTTCAAATCTTTTTATTGTTCTGATTAACTCTAAAAGAATTAGAGTATTTGTTAAATTCTAAGCAATAAAATAATTTGTCAAAAATTCATCATTATTATTGTTATTATTACAGTTGCATTTTATTTGTAGGGACCTTTCAAGGCAGTCAAGCACACATTACTAACACACAATAACAGCAAACAAACAGCATCAATAAATATAATAATAATAATAATAATAATAATAATAATAATAATAATAATTATTATTATTATTATTATTATTATTATTATTATTATTATTATTATAGATCAGTTGAAGAAATGACAACCCAACATTGTGATAAAATGAACCCAGTACTGTGTAAAACCAGAGTGGGGTCATCATAACAATCCAACACAGTGGAAAATTACTGACACCAACCAGTCAAATTAACTAATTTTTCATAAATAAATAAATTAAATAATTTTTCATTGTGTTTTAGACTAAAATCCTTTTGCTTTGAGTGACTCTACAATTTAATTATGTTTATTTTATTTAAGCAAATGATTGAATATTCCATTTTGTCTCTACCAAAACAATCATAACTCTACCAAACTGTACCAAATGTTTCAGTCGTGACTGTTTCAGTGAAAATTTCAGCTCATTTTGAGCTCAAAAACTTGATTCTTAATGTTCCACACTGACTTTCAGACTGTGGGACACTTACTTTTTTATTTCAAAACGATGGGATCTGACTGCTCACCATTTATTGAATAAAGTTTTTTTGTGTAAAATTACATAATTGTATCTAAAATTTGTTCCTGTACCGTCTTACAGCGACTGCACACTGTACCTGTGTTCTTTCTTAAAGGGAACTTGTAGGCCTTAAAACAGTGGACATGTCCAGTACAGTTAAAATGGCATATTATGTAAAATTAAGCTCATGCTAAATTCTAATCTTTCCACATCACTTTAAAAAATAAAAAAAAATAAAAAAATGTAAGTATTATTTTCTGAAGTGTAAATTTAGGGGCTAGGGTTTGTGACAGACCCAATAGAAAGAACCCTATAAATGATGATTTTGTATATTTCTATATTAATTACTCTATCAATGCCTTGAGTTTAAATAGATCAGACAATAATCGCTGGAATACTTGATTGTTTTTTAAATATATATGTTTGTGCTGTGTGAGCTCAGTTTGAACTGATTCAGGAAAGTGATCTGTATATACATTTTAAAGATAACTGACAGAACTGTTTAAACAGACTGATATGAAAAAGGAAATTACAATGGATTAAAAGTACATAATGAGGAGGAGCGTCTTCAGTGTGAGTCTCTGGGCTTTTTGAGGGCAAATCTAATAAAGTATCGAAGTCCAATTACTCAAAATTAACACATCACAACTTACTAAGCGTTTCTATCAAACTGTAATGATTGCTTTACTGATAATTTGCGGAAAAATAATCTCATTACTCACTACTTTACTTCTGTGTTACTCTGTACCAAATGATCTCACTACACAGGCCGATCGTTTTCCTTGTTTGAAGCATATTTCTTACAATAAGCCAGTTATTTGCCAATATAGTGACGTAATTTCACTTAAGCAAAAAGTCGAAATAGAAAAAAAAGTTGAAATAAGTTAAATACACAAAGTGACTCATCAGGTCAACCTAAACAAATACTTCATGTAGTAACAAGCAAAAAAAATAGTTTTATTCAACTCAAAAAATTACATTGAATGAAAGAATCAAAGTGTTTATTTATAAAACTAGTAAATTTTCTTGTTACTACATGAAGTAATTTTTATATGTTAATCTGACGAGACACTTTTACAGTGCAGTCTTATAATATTCTTACAGTGATCTCATGAAAAAGAAGTAGAAATATATATATATATATATATATATATATATATATATATATATATATATATATATATTGTAGACTCAGTAAAAGTTTTGATTTTGTTCATCTAACATTTTTCTATTTACATTTTTAAATTTTTATTTATTTTTTTATTATTTTTACTTTTAATTTATTTATGGCAGTAAAATATATGCAAATTAGATTATAATTTGAAGGACAAACATATGTGTTTTTAGTTATAAACCGTGAGGGTAAATACATTTGGAAAAGAGCTGGAAACTGCAGAACGTGAATACATATAAAATTAAATTTACTTTCACTTCACCTGAAATAAATTCAAAGTAAAAATAATAAAAAAAACATAAATAAAAATGTAAAAATGTAAATAGAAAAATGTTAGATGAACAAAATCAAAACTTTTACACCAATTTAAGCCTCAGACTCACTTCAAATAAACTTGGTTAGCCCAGATGTGAGTATGAAGTGAATGTAAATTAGGCTGTTTATGTGTTTCCCATCATGTTACAGTAAAATAATGCCTTTTTATTAATTTAATTTGGATGTTTCGATTAATAATCTGAGATGTTACATTCGAATCTATAATAATGATATAAAATAAACATAGCACTGGTTCTCTTATTCATTTTTAATGTTGGGAATTTTTCTTTCTATGACATTTGATAAACTTTTTTCTTAATGTTGAATTAAAAATCTCCCAGAATAAAAGCAGACACTTTAAAATGGTCTCACTGGAGCGACTCTGCGTCTGTCCCGGTGGCTGAGCTGTGTGATGGAGTGCTGTGGTGATAAGATGAGCTCTCTGTCATTACACAACATGTAATGAGTGACAGTTTTAGTGAGGAGCATTACTCTCTGTAATGGAAGCAGATAAAATATCGATCAGCCTGGCCGATCGCTCTGATTGATAAATGTTTTATGGTAGGACTGGCAGTGGCAGTGCTGAGCGTGAGCGTACCGTGGAGAGTTTGGGGTTCTGTAATAAGGAAGCGAGGCCGCTGGGCTCGGCTCTGATAAGATACCGCAGCTTGGTAACTAATCACTGTTCAAGGTCAATCTAAGACGCTTTGAGGGAGGATTTCAGTGTCGTGTTTGGGTTCGAGGTTAGATCAGTTTATTTACAGTTCAGAAGAGTCTCAGTGTGGAGTTACTCGAGAATATCAACACTGTCCAAATAAATAAATAAATAAATAAATAAAAATAAATAAATAAAATAAATGAATAAAAATTATTTTTACACCCTTTGAAGACAGTAGCTGTTCTTTACAATGTCTAAAAAATTCTGAAATGCTCCAAAAAAAGTTTAAATAAAACCTCTTTACCTTTAATTACATTGAAGTTTTGCTCAATTTTTTTCTCCTATAAAGTTAATATTGTTTAAATAGATGGGAAAAAATATTGAAATGTATTGAAACCAGTCTTAAAATAATAAATAGTCAAATAGCCAAATTGCCAAATATCATACACTCAACAAAAGATGGTTCTTCAAGGGTTCTTTAGTAAAGACAATGGTTCTATATAGGAGCATGAACACTCAAAGAACCCTTTGCGTGATTAAATGATTTTTTTCATGGTAAAAATGTTCTTCAGATTGATGGAGAATGTGCTGTAGATGATTATCTAGCACCAAAAAGAGTTCTTGTAACAACAGAAGAACCGTTTTCAAAAGGGTTCTACATAGAACCTTATATAGCACATTGTCCTTCAATCAGAAGAACCATTTCACCATGTAAAGAACTCTTAAATCATGCATATGGTTCTGTGAGTGTTCATGGTTTTATACAAAACCATTGTCTTTATGAAAGAACCCTTGAAGAACCATCTTTCTCCAGGGTGAATGTGTTGTATATGGTTCTATATAGGACCAAAAAGGGTTTTTCTATTGCTACAAGCTTAGCATCATAACAATAGAAGAAACCTTTCTGGTGCTGTACAGAACCCTTTTCAAAACATTTGATATAGAACCATATACAACACATTCTCCATCAGTCTGGAGAACCATTTCACCATGCAAGGGTTTCTTTTGAGTATTCAAGAACCATTTTCTTTACTAAATAAGCCTTGAAGAACCATCTTTAATAGGGTAACATAAAGTTCATTGCAGTACTTTTCTTTAAATGAGCCTCTAATGAACACAATTCTCCCAGCTGGGAAAGAAAATTTGAAATTTGTAAATTTAGAAGGAAATTTTCACATGAATTGTCTCATTCATGTCATTGATGTCCTTGAATTCGTCTTCGGCGTCCAAAAACCTTGATCTGCTCCCACTCGTCCCCTTCAGCGGCGCCACTTTCCCTTCACTGATTACCAACAGCACTCAGTTACTCATTAATCTCTGGTTATTATTGGGGGTGGAATAATAAAAATTTACGGCCATCATTCGGACAGATAAACAGAGACGCTGAAGTAAACTGACGCTCCTTAAATCTGCCGTGAGAAGGAAGCGCTCGGCTGTGAGAAACTGCTTCAGTAGGGCAGGTTATCACGTACACTGCTGTAGAGTTTAAACTAATCTCCAATATTACTGAAACACTGAAGAGCTGAGTGAAAATGTGCAGACGGAAGAGCGGCTGGTCTTCGTTTGAGGTGTTCCTGACCACCACGGCCGCTCTGCTGTTGGTTGTATGTATTGGCCTGATCGTCGTCTCCTGGCTGGCTCTCCATCCCGGTAAGAACTTGTTTGTTTATTCTTTCACCACACTGATTTATTCCGAGTGTATCTGCCATTCATTGTGTTTTTATCCTGCTTATCTTTGTGATTGCATTCGCTCTCTGTTCCGTCATACAGCGACTGGACACTGTACCTGTTCGGTTCTTAAAGGGAACTTGTAGGCCTTAAAACAGTGGCCATGTCCAGTACTATTAAAATATGCCATATAATCCATATGGGAATGTTTTTTATTGTAAAAATACATGACAAACAGGCAAAATTCCTCCACCACTGTCACTGTGATGATGTCATATGGTTTTACTCTGATAGGCCTCTAGTAGTCATCGATCATCACTGGATAATCTCAATACTTCCGTCCACCCAGTGACCGGCTGGTTCGTTTTTCCTTTCCTCTATATTCAATGTTTTAATCAATAGAGTTAATTATAATATTAGTCATAAACTCTGTTCATTTTACTCTTGTGTTATTGTTTTGCTATCCAGTGTGGTCCACAGGAGGATGGGTTCCCCTGTTGAGTCTTGGTTTCTCTCGAGGTTTACTCCTCTTGCTCTTAGGGAGCTTTTCTTGGCGACACTCATGGAGCCTGAATTATCTGTACAGCTGCTTTGTGACAGCACCTGCTGTAAAAAGCGCCATATAAATAAACCTGATTTTGACTTTGGTTGTAGTGGAGTGTAGTGCTTCTCCTGAGTAATGTCAGCCTCTAGCTAAAGTTGGAAAGGCCGAATGATATAACAAACTGTGTCCCGATTCAGGGGCTGCATCGTTCGAAGCACGTGGTCTAAGCAGTCTTCAAAGGACATGCCTTCGTAGGCCGTGTTCTTTGAAATGAACCGAAATGAGACAGTCTGCTCTATGGGGGATTTCCTGTTTGTATCACAGCACTGGTGTTCCTGCCTGCATCACAAAACGCCGCTCCGTTTTCTTTTAAAATTCTTTAAAGATGGAGCCAGAAACTGATTTTAGTTTTTAATTTTTTCATTTATTAGAGCTGGAGATCCCACCACAGTCATCTCTCTGTCTGCTCTTGCTCTCGAAAACAAAGCGAAACATTAGCATACATTTCGCTTCAGACCACATTTGCTTTCTTTTAACGTTTGTATTTTTAAATATTTGGCTTATGTTTAAAGTGTCTCCTCAGCCGCCGTTCGCTCCTCTGCTGATGCCACCATGTTCTCGAGTCCTCACTGTCACGCAGTGAACTTTAGGTTATGTTGGCTGGCGAAGGATCCACCCGTTGGATTTTCCATGGAAAAGAAGGACACATTTCTCGACTGCTTATGAAGGAGCCTTTGAAAAGGGACAGGCTAGTCGCGCCACTGTGACGCAATCGGCCTTCAAATGCAGCCTCCGAAGGACGCAGCCCAGAATTGGGACACGGCTTTAGAGTTAAATGAGATATTTAACTTACTGCGACCAATTGATGCGGCAACAAAAATGGCAGCCCACTGGTGAAAGAGTTTTGTTTATTTTTAATAATAAATATTTTAGTATTAGTAATAATAATTTAGTAATAATAAGTATTTTGCTTGGTTTATACAATATATTTGAATGGTAGAGGACATGGACACCATTTTGCGGCCTATATGTCTTAACAGTCTGGGTTCTCTTTAATATTAAACACTTATTTCCTTGTTAAATGTTTACTGCTTTTCACTCCAAGTATGGAGGCCTACACTGAACAAACTGGCTCATCAGTTCAGCCTTAAAACGCTCGTCATGTGGTACCAAGCAATGTAATCAGTTATATTCAACTCAGATACTTTGAATTAAACAATACAGATGTTGCATTTACATCAATTCCAACCTTATAACACACCTCAAATCAGCCTCTGCTCTTCTCCCAGTGGACCAGCTTCATAAAATGCAAGATTTACGACAAAGAGCCAATGGTGACGCAGTAACGTTCACTGATTCATAACCCATTTGTGTGATGTGAGCCATTTTCCTTTATTTTCATACGCCGGTAGTGAATCATAACAAACAATCATAACAAAAATAACCCCTGAAAAGCTCTGACAGTAATTTTCTCCATAAACCTTTTAACTACTGCTGTAGGAGAACATGATGTGGAAGAAGCTCAGCAGGATTTCAGATCGGCAGATTTAACCAACACTAAATTTAATTTCATTTTCCAAATCAAATTCCTCATTTGGTGAATCCTCCTGTGAGTGGAAAGCAGGTTTGGCTTGGAATCCAAATCAGTGAGGAGTAATTTGACATGTTTAAACTGTACCTACATGTACAGAAGTTCTTTAGGAAACATTTACAGATCCTAAAATTTCATTTTTCAGCCAATCAGGATGAAGCAGTGACCCCCAACTCCACACTTAGTGGAAGTCTGACCATTTCAGAAGGAGCTGTTTTCACCGAGGAGCTCCGAAACAAAAGCAGCATGGAGTTCAAAGCGCTGGCCTTCGACTCGGAACTGCTGGTGAATCATCTCTTTACTTTATCCTGGAATTTGTGCATTTTTAAAACGTACTGAGTTCAAAACTAAACTTTCGTTTCGCTGTAATTTCGCTGATAGATTTTATGTGGAGCACACAAACAAAATATATATGTTTTTCAGTATAAAGTGTTAAAGTAACTCTACAAGCAATTACATCATTCATGATTTTAAAATAAAAGTTCATGGAATCTACAGTTGTATGCAAAAGTTTGGGCACTCCTGGTAAAATAACAAGCGAAAAGGGCTAAACACAGTTTCTGCAGCTGAATATTTAAAATAGAACAGTGCAGTTCCCTCATGGGTGCTAGGATGTTGGTTGGTGGTTGCTATGGTATCCCAGGTGGTTTCTAGGTTGTTCCTATGGTCCCCCACATGGTTAGTAGGGTGTTGCTAACGGACTTGGATCAACACAACTTAAATTGGAACACTCCGGAGTTTGAGGCACATTGTAAAGTTTTTCAGAGGAGTCTGGGCAGAGTTACAGTTTCTAGACTATGAAGGACCAACTGGGTGAACCAGTCTGCTACAGCGCCACCCTGAGGCAGAGCAGTGCTGCAGTTCTAGTTAGTTAAGAACATCAGAGACAGAAGCTGATTGTGGGTGAAGCAGATAAACAATCAGCTTCACTGAATCTGGATTTGAGTGTCTGTTTTTGTCTAACAGACAGCAGAACATCACAATCAGCTCATTTTCAGGGACCCCCTAGAATTTTGATTTTGAGACGTTCAGGGGGCTCAAGAGCTTAATTAGGCCCCTGTATTTCACGCATTGGTCTTTCCTCTTTCACACCCAATGAAATGACCTCTGTTTTGTCTTCGTTAAGTTTTAGAAAGTTTTGGCACATCCAGTGGTTAATGAATTCTAAGCATTGGAATAAAGAGTCTGCAGAACCAGAGTCATCTGGCAAAAGAGCGAGAGAGAGTGTGGCGTTGGTTATTGGGTTTGTGCTGTCCTGCATTCTCATTAATGTGGGCGTAATAGTCCTATTGTTTTGTCTCGATTGGAGAAAAGTTCTTAAAGTGGTGACCTGCCCAACACTGCAGTCAGTGTGCTGCCATCATGGTGCTGCACAGCCCTCCTGTAACCTGCTGTGATATTGTAAACAATTCCCTGACCATCAAAAAGGTAGCCTTGTAGGAGCTCACCAAACATTTGTGCCCAGGGTCCAGTATGGTCAAGATCTGCTGCTAACACTCATAGCAGCCTGGCTGATGAGCTGATGAGTTGACTGAGTGTTTAATGAGGCAGAACGCTTAGGTCTGCAGAGCTGCGGCCTGGAAGGAACTCAGTTTGACACGCCTGGTCTAAACCTTCCTCTTCTGGCTGCTGTTTTGTCAGATCTCTGAAGCTTTTGGCCGCAGTTCCCTCAAAGATCAGTTCAGAAGCTGCAGAGTGACCGAGTTCAGGTAAGGCCTGATGTGTAACATCTCTTAAAGTGAAGGCAAAAAATC
>NW_023494800.1:2146013-2241013 GCF_904425465.1 Colossoma macropomum
CCTCAGATTACATGTGAATGTAATGTGAATAATTTTTTAGTAAAAAATAACAATTATTAGATCAAAAATCAATTAATGTATTATGTTGGCATGCAAAGTGAATTAACAAAAAATCTTGATTGTATTAAAGTGTATGTAACTGTGTCAGAGTAACCCCTTACTGCCCTCCTCCTAAAGGGCAACACTGTTATCCACATTGGCTGGCTTTAAGTAATCATACGGCAGCTCGAGATCTCTGTTCCTGGTGTTAATCTCATTGTTACGTTTACAGAGGTCTTCTTGAAATTCTGAAATGTGCCGACGGGCTTCGTCATCACCGAACAGATCCTCTGTATAGACCCCCAGTGGATACTGCAGGACACAGAGAAACACGGAGCCATCAGAGATTATTTTCTTTTTACAGAGGATACAAAACAACAACATGTACAACATTATCAGTATGAAAGCTGGCATATATCATAAATAAAATTGAGTGAGTTATTGGCCGAAGGTTGAAGTATAACCCCACCTCCAGTGTATTACTTCAATTATACCACCATTTTTACCAGTTATTCCAGTTATTTTATAATTGGATTTTAACTTCATTCTCACACAGAAACAAAACAACAAGACAAAACAGCTGCGATGTGGCACTGCAGCATGTACGTGCTGTGAAGCAAAGCCAAAAGTTGGACAAAACAAGCACTTTACGTTCATGTAACTCATTTAAAAGCAGCATCAGCAGCTCAGAGCAGATTAAAAGCATGCTTCCACTAACTAAAAATTCCAGCAGCAGACTGACCACCACGGAGGTTCCGGCTTTTCCCCTTTTCTGTATCTTATACTAACGATCAAATCTCATTCTCTTGTGTTACTGTTTGATATCCGGTGTGGTCCAGCGGAGGATGGGTTCCCCTTTTGAGTCTTGGTTCCTCTCAAGGTTTCTTCCTCTTGCTCTTAGGGAGTTTTTTCTTGCCACTGTCGCCATTGGCGACGCTCATGGGCGCTCAGACCTGGCTTTTCTGTAAAGCTGCTTTGTGACTGTTGTGAAAAGCGCTGTATAAATAAACTTTGACTTGACTATAGAGACCATTCTACTGAATTACTGTCAACTGTGCTCCCTCAGTAAAAACTGAAAAAACAAGTATTCAGACCTCGGATATTTGTTGTGTTCTGATCTATTTAAATTCAGGGCATTAATAGAGAGGTTAATAAGCTAAATATATACAAAATCATAATTTATAGGGTACTTTTATTAGGAGGAGTCTGTCCCAAACCCTAAACCCTAAATTTACACTTTTAAAAAGAACACCTTCTTCTTTTTGGATTTCTTTTAAACTGCAGTTGAAAGCTTTATCATGATTTCATTTTTAAATGATTAAAAAAACAAAATGCTGTCCCACGTTTTCATGTCACTTCCAAACTTCCACAGTTTTAGTCAGCAGGCGGAGCCTTATATTAGCCACACCCCTGCATTTTAGAGCAGGAAGTGGGGCTGCATCCCTGTCCCTCATGGCCACATGGTGAGCAGTTAGATCCCATTGTTTTGAAGTAAATGTGTCCCAAAGTCTTAAAATCAGTGTGGAACATTAAGAACCGTCAGTCTGAAACATTTAAGTGTTTTAATGAAAAATATGATTTTATGTGTGTTTGCTGGTCATGTACTGGCTGAGTTTTTGAGCTTAAAATTAGCTAAAATTGTCACCACCGAAACAGTCACTACTGAAACATTTGGTAAAGTTTGGTAGAGTTATGATTGTTTTGGTAGAGACAAAATGGAATATTCAGTCATTAGTTTTAATAAAATAATCATAATTAAGGTTTAGAGTCACTCAGAGCAAAAGGACTTTAGTCTAAAGTCCAAGATCAGTTAAAAGTCCTGAATGTGCTTCAGCTCTGACTTTGAACCAGTTCAGTAGAATCATCCGTAAACATGAGTGGAAGAATCCTACAGCTCACTTTTCTCATGGATTACTTCTCCTCATCTATGCTGGTTTAACTGTGTTTTGATGGGCTTAACTGCAGCATTTAAGGTGGAACTTCAATGCAATGCTGACTAATCAGGTTGTTCCCAGTAAAAGGGCGGAGCTCTGCCACTCTTGTCTGGTGTAAGCAGCTTTGTTGATTACAGTGGGAGCATTTTGGTTTTATCATTGAGTGCGTTGACATGCACTCAATAAGCCGATCATAATGAGATTTCTGCAGTCATCCGATTATTCAAATCGTTATGTAAACAGCACACTCTGATCTAGAAATCTGATTAAGAGGCTGGATTTTAGCTCAGTAATCAGATTTCTCAGTGCATGTAAACTCTTACTCTGATTTCTTTCGGATTTCTCAGTCTGAGCATGTGTGAAAACAGACACCAGTACCAGACATAAGTGAGCAGCATCGCAGTGAGACGCAGCAAAATGCTTCTGAACACTGAAACCAAACACGAAATAAAGGATTTAAATCATCTTCTAGATGATATTTGTTCACATTTTCAGGTAAAGTGGCACAATATGTTTTTTAAAAAAAAAAGCTGCGGTTTGAAGTTTGAGTTTAACATTACGTTTACATCTTCTTCTGTGAGTTTATTGGCTGGTTGCAAAGCAGAAATCTGATTACTGTCTGATTCATGTAGACCAGGAGTTTCCCCATTATCTAATTACTCAAGTGCATGTAAACGTGTTAATCGGATTACTGACAAAATCTGATTTTCTGCAGTTATCGGATTATTAAGTGCATCTAAACACACTCATTGTTGTTCACTTGGGTCACTTGCTGTCATTATAGTGCTTTTCAGTAGGCTTGTAATAAAGTTGCGGCTGTTACTGTTTTTTTAATGGTTTTCATTGCTAGGATACAGACAAATAAGGCAGAGTGCCACTTTTGGGAGATATTGGCGCTCAGCCATCACCTTGTGAGGTTGAACCTAGCTGTGATATAATTGTGATTATAAAACAGATAGTACCTGTCCTAAAATCTGATTGGCTGAGCCGCGTTTGAAGCTGTTGTAAAATCCACGGTATACGCCTATGACCGCCTCACAAAAACTGAACTCAAAAAATCCTTCTGCTGTTAATGGAGAACCGAGTATATCAATGAAGTAAGAACACTTTTTTGTTTAAATTGAGCAGCTGGCAACTTATTTTCTTAACTAGAACCAGGCTGGTCATCTAGCTAACAGGCTAAAAGTTAGTAAACAGACTAAACAACTCCATCATTAATATCACAGGCTTGAATTAAAGTACTTATGGTATGATTCACTGTAAAAGGGCAGTGTAAAACAATAATTAACGTCACTTGAATGTTTGACACACTTCAAATGTCCATGTTTCAGTCAGAATTCGCATCAAACCCAGATTGAATCACAAACATCTCTGTATTCCTTAAATAGTGTCCTAGCTAAGAAATTTTTGAAATTCTAGCCTTTACAGCCAAACAGTGCATCATTAATTGAGTGTGGATGTGTCTGAATCCCAAATGACCATTTCTTAGCTGTATTTTGCTCTGTTGAGCTGCAGGATCCAGTGTTTAAACTCCCACGTAGTGCACTATGTAGGGAGCAGGGAGCAGTTTGAGATTCAGCCCCAGTGTGAGAAGAGGGCACCACTGGATTGGTGCTAAATAAGACTCGTGGTGGTAATTTGGTGACCGAAAAGTACTTATAAAGTGAAAGTTTTTGCATTAAACAGTGCTGTTATCATATGTTTATTCTTATATGACAAAAAGTTAAAAAATGAAATGAGTGCGATATACAGCAATGGGTGACCAAACATTCAATACCATATGCTAAAGGAACTACATTTCTTGGTGGAATACTTGTTTGTGTCGATTATTATTCATAATAACTTAAATTAATTTCTGAAAAATAGTGTGTTCTATCATATTTTATGTTGGCCGCCATTTTATAAAAGCGATAAGCCACTTGAGACCGTGCGTTGCTGCGATTTTATCACAGGGGAGTTTTACTCCTCTTCGCGTCGTGCCTAACAACACCCTTCCCTGTGATAAAATCACAGTAACACACAGCCTCTCATGGCTTATTGCTTTATTAATCCACTGTCCAGTGTAGTCTACTGAAGGTGTCCTCTGTGCTAAGGTTTTTGATATTATGGATATTCCTGCACCAGCTTGTAAATCATACTGTAGACTTGATGTACTTCAGTGATAAACAAATCCACAGCATTGTTGTAGATCATCAGTGGAACTGGCCATTTAGGAGCTGATTTCATCACTTTAGACCAATCAGGACAAGCCAAATGTAGCTGTTGATTAAACTGTGAAGAGTTACCAGATCATTGGTAGTTATAATTTTAGAATAGGAAGCTTTTAGTTTTTATGTCAGTCAGAAAAGACCTCCTTAAAGTCTGTGTAAAGTAGAAATAAACATGTGACTATGCTGACTGCGCCTTTCATATTCGCCAGAATATAACCACTGCACCATTTAAGGTGGAATGGGAAAATTCGAATACAAAGCTGCATAATTTAAAGCGGAGCAGGAAAATATGAACAAGAAGCTGGCGAATAGGATGCCAACTTCAGCCTCATACTAATATTAACATATCCATCAGCTTGCTAGGTTGGGCAGCAAAGCCTCTCTTGGATTGAAACGAAGCCACTAATAGCACTTCAGCTGACGCAAATACACAGCTTTATTGGACTGTACAGCCAAACATGTTTGAGCCAACAGAGCCAGTGACCAACTGGAGACCAGAGGGCACTGACCTACCTGAGAACCAACCTCATTCCTACATTTACATTTACATTTACATTTACATCATTTAGCAGACGCTCTTATCCAGAGCGACTTACAAAAAGTGCTTTGTCTATCCAGAGAAAGAATCTTCGCTAGCTACCGATAGGTTAGAGAGAAAGTCAGTCCTAAGCTCAGATACTGGTAGAATCAGAAGGTCATTGACACCTAGTGAAAAAGGGACAGAGTTAAACACAGAACAGTGCAATACGATAAAATACATAAGTGCTGTACAATACATTACAATCAATACTTAATTTAGTGCTCATTTAAGTGCTGAATAAACAGGTGTGTCTTCAGTCTGCGTTTGAAGACAGCGAGAGACTCTGCTGTACGGACAGCCAGTGGGAGTTCGTTCCGCCACCTGGGTGCCAGCACAGAGAACAGTCTAGTTGCTTGCCTTAACAGTCTAGTTGCTTCCTCTCAGTCTGCGATGGAATGATCATATTTTTCTCTCATTTATGCACGTTAGCAACATCTATTACTGACTAGCATAACCTAGCAAAATAAACTTAGGCTGGGAGAAGCACTGATGCTAATGCATCATTTATCGAGTGTGGATGTGTCTGAATCCCAAATGACTGTTTCTTAGCTGTATTTTGCTCTGTTGAGCTGCAGGATCCAGTATTTAAACTCCTTTAGTGCACCATGTAGGGAGCAGGGAGCCGTTTGAGATTCAGCCCCAGCGTCATTTGGTATTTGTTTTCTTTGCCATTATACTGTTAGGGGAGGGGTCATGCTAAGCATGGCTCCAGTGCATCATCAAGACATTATTTCAGTCCCTGCCCAAAAAAAATCCTGAAGACAAAAATGATGAAAAACAGTTTAAGGTCTAACTCCACAATCCGATACTCCATAGTTCAGTCATTATACATGTTTACAGCAGTTATTTTCGAACATGTATAATGTGTTTCTAAACAAATCTCTCAATTTACCTTTAACGGACTTTATATATATATTTATATATTTTTACTTTTATATTTATATATTTTTATATATATATATATATTACTTTATATATATTAATATTTATTTATACTCACATGGTCAGAAGATTGCTTGCTTAGCAGGAACAGAACAGCCAGTCCGTGAATGGTGGTGGTGACATCAGGAAGAGTTTGGAAGAAGGTCGTCTCTGTGGATTCTCCTTTCTTCTTGGGGGGAGGGAGTCTGAGGGAGCTGGGCAGGTTGGGCATCCATCCTCCAAAGTCAAACTGAACCAGCAGAGAGAGAATCCAGATCAGCTTACAGAGCACATTTAGACAACACTGACTGACAAAGAATCTGGATTTGACCGAAAACCTGGCCGTTGTTGACCGCAGCGTGTTGAGCAGACACTGTGAAGATCACCATGGTGACGAACTTGACAACCTCTTCCACTTTGCTGAAAGAGCGGGGGATTCCTGAAGCAGTGCAGACAGAAAAGTTTAGCACAAGTTAATAATATGAATTCTTTCTTCAGGTTAAAGCTCACTTTGTTTGCTCTTAAATACCCTGTGCATATATTACTGACTGATCTACTAATCATTGCACGATTAGTTACCAATTGTTTGAATGAGTTTTGATTAATAGGTCATGCAAACATTGAGAACATATACAGATCAGGCATAACAATGACCACCTCCTTGTTTCTACGCTCATTGTCCATTTTATCAGCTCCACTTACTATATAGGTGCACTTTGTAGTTCTACAGTTACAGACTGTAGTCCATCTGTTTCTCTGATACTTTGTTAGCCCCCTTTTACCCTGTTCTTCAGTGGTCAGGACCCAACAAAGTATGCAGAGAAACAGATGGACTACAGTCTGTAATTGTAGAACTACAAAGCATGAAAATCTGTATTTTACATTTTCTGTCAGGTGCAGTCACACTGCTGAAAAATAAAACATACCAGTCTCGCCTTTCTTCAGGAATCCGTACTCAAATATGTCACTGATCCATTTCTGTAACTCAGGGTCTGCTTTCACGTCGCCATCAGTTTTATAGTAACAAGTCAACACTCCTCTCACGAACCTAAAACATACATGAGTGACATCACACAACAGATATTTGCATATTTTAGGCCTAATTCTAAACCACCTGAACAAAGCAGATCACATCACCTCTTGTATTTCTTACTTTCAGTAATTCAGTAATGTAGGGTTTCATCACAGACATCCAGTGAGAGCAACAGTGGCTGCATGTTCCAGACATTGAATGTATATCGCATATGTATCAGACTTTAGATTGTGTTCTGATCTATTTAAATTCAGGGCATTAATAGACACAGTAATAAGCTAAATATACAAAATCATCATTTATAGGGTTCTTTCTATTGGGAGGTTTCTGTCCTGAACCGTGAACCCTTATTTAAAATATTGCTGTCCTGTGTTTTCATGTCACTACCGAAACACAGAGTGGAGCCTTATTTTAGCCCCTCCCCTCCATTTAGAGCAGGAAGTGAGGCTGCGTCCCTGTCCCTCAGGGCCACATGGTGAGCAGTTAGATCTCATTGTTTTGAAGTTAATGTGTTGCAAAGTCTGAAAATCAGTGTGGAACATTAAGAATCATCATATTTAAAGCATTTAAGTAAACTTTTTAGTGTTAGAATTTAGTTTTAGAGTTTTTGAGTTCTGCTGAAAATAAGCTTAAAGTCTCTGTACCAAAACAGTCACTACTGAAACATTTAGTAAAGTTTGGCTAGTTTTATGATTTGTTGCTTTTTGAACTCCTCTCAAGCCCGCCCTTACAAAAATAAGTATACCTAAAGTTCATTTTATTAAGTAAACTTAAGTAAAGTTCAAGTATATTTCCCAAGTATACTTTATGTATTATGTATACTAATATCAATGTACTAGTAGTCTAGTAGTTTACTTGTAAGTGTACTATTTTGGTACTTCTTGGGACCGGGAAATTGGCCCACTGTTTAGTTTATACTTTTAAGTATACCACCAATAAAATTACATAATCCATTGGCCTGAGTACATGTTTTTGGACTGTGGGAGGAAACCCACACAGACATGGAGAGAACATGCAAACTCCACAAAGAAAGAACCCTGGTGACCCGGCCAGGAAATCAAACCCGGGTCCTTCATCCTGTGAGGGGACAGTGCTACCCACTGTGCCACCTTATACACTGTTACTTTATAATCACTAATACTTTTCTTAGGTACATCTCAATCAAAAGCTCAAGTATAGGCCGAGTATACGTGTAAGTATAAGCCAAGTATACTTATAATGTTGTTTAGTTTATCTCTGACATGTACATAAAAGTATACCGAAAGCATACTCACTTGTTTTTTAGTTTAAAAGAAGTAGCATACTTGAATAAACTTCTTTTCTGTAAGGGCTTCCACCTAGCAAACCGTAATGCCCCCCAAGCCCCCCCGCAACGGGCCTGCAACCTTCTGTTTACCTGCTACAAACGTGGTGCCTCAAAATTAATCCCACCTGCAAATTATTCTGTAGATCGTGTAGGACTTTGCACCACAAAAGCTACCTCGGCAGAAAATAAATCAGGGTGTTTTCATTTAATCTCATTTCAGGGTTCATCTTATTTACTGTACTTGTGGATGATGTCCCAGAACTCCTGGCCATCGTCTCTGTAGTAGTAGTTGGGGATATTCTCCAGACCTCTCTCCTTGATATTGTCCGGCAGACAGAGAGAACTGTAGGTCAGCGTGGAGACTGCTTTTGGCAGAAAAGTGTTGACCGCGTCATCACACCCTATAGCGGTGTACTGGGCAGTAGAAACAAACAACATGAGCATGTCTTTGCGAGCCCTTCACGATTATTCAGATTATATTTCCAATGGATTTGTATACCTTCTTGAAAATCCCGTCTTTTGAGATCAACAAGTTTCTGGCCATGATGTTAATCTGGAAAGTGTAGCGAGTGTGGGGCATCAGGAGCTGAAAGGGAGAAGCAGCATCAGCATTAATGTACTGAATTATTCATGCATATTAAAACCAGTGGTGGACAGTAACTAAGTAAATGTAGTTCGTTACTGTACTTAAGTAGTTTTTTCGTGTATCTGTACTTTACTGAAGTTTTTCCATTTTAGGCGACTTTTTACTTTCACTCCACTACATTTCAAAGTCAGATATGTCACTTTTTACTCCACTACATAGTAAATTAGTTTAGGCTAGTTTATGTAGCAGATGCAGTTTAGTAAAGGAAACTCATTTGTGAATCTGAGTTTACAAGCTCTTAACTTGTACTTGCCATTCAAGACCACCTTAAGGGCCATTCCATTACTGCATTAGCTGGCGAAGTTTGTTAGATGAGCTCTTGAAGTGAAAAAAAATGTGGACTTCAGCAGGACAGCACAGGAAATCATTGCGATCTGATCGAGTTCCCTATTCAAACCCAAAGTAGTGCAGAAAAACCAGTTCATTCATTTTTTTTTTCCATTTTCCATTTAAGCCTGGATTACTAAGCACACAGAATTAAGATAAATCAAAACAAATAAAAATAAAATAATAAACTATAGATGGATAATATGGAAAAATAACTCAGTTATTTAAAATACAATTAAAATACAAATACGTACCAAAGAAAAGTAATTAGAAATTAAAAGTTAAAAATAACTAAAACAAACAATGTTGGTTTTAAGACTACTAAGCAGTTTGTTCCAGGTTAGTGGTGCACTGTAGTTAAAACTAGTTTTTTCTATATTTGGTAAAAAGTGAGAACTTTTTAAAAAAAAAAATAGTCTAGAGTAATTTTGTCTATATGTTTGATGATGTCCCCGTATCATGATGCTCCCGTCTTCGTACTGTGAGCATTCTTGGTTTTAGATGCTCAACACTTTGTTCCAAATTTCTGATTTGTCTAAATACTCATTTGCATTTTTTAGACAGCATCTTTTTTAGCAGAGAAGAACTGGGGTGCAGTTCTCTGTGTTCTCAGTATTTTTCTCTGTGTAACTGTTGTTCCTGCTGTCACTGCTGGCTTCTCTCTTACCATCCTCATCATTAATTGACCCCAAACAAGTGCACAGATTAGTTGTGGTTCGACAATCTTATTATTTAACCAATTATGGGACCAATTGTACTGACAGAGATGGTCAGCGCTGTGTGCTGGCCGCTGGAGTTCCTCTACACCAAAAACTGGTCACTCCATGTCTTTATGGAGCTGCTTTGTGCACAGGGGCTCAGTCATGCTGGAACAGGAAAGGCTCTTCCCCAAACTGCTGACACAAAACTGGAAGCAGATAACTGTGTAAAATGTCTTTGTGCTGTAGCATCAACATCACCCTTCACTGGAACTGAGGAGCCCAAACCCTGAAAAACAGCCCAGCCCATCATCCCTCCTCCACCAAACTTTACTGGTGGCACTGTGCATTCCAGTAGGTAACGTTCTTCTGACATCCACCAAACCCAGATTCATCATCAGACTGACAGACAGAGAAGCTGATTCATCACTCCAGAGAACATGGTTCCACTGCTCCAGAGTCCAGTGGCGGCGCTTTACACCACTCCAGCCGACACTTGGCATTGTGCATAGTGATCTTAGGCTTGTGTGCAGCTGATCAGACATGGAAACCCATTTCATGAAGATCTTGACACACATTTCTTGTGCTGATGTTACGTTAAGAGGCAGTTTGGAACTCTGTAGCGAGAGATGCAACACAGCATATGCAATTTTTACATGCTACGCGCTTTAGCACTTGGTGGCCCCACTAAATGACTGCTGCTGTTGTTGCTCCCAGATGCTTCCATTTCACAATAATAGCACCAGTTGATGGGGCAGATCTAGAAGTTTAGAAATGTCACAAACTGACTTGTGCCAAAGTCACTGAGCTCTTCAGTGTGATCCATTCTACTGCCAGTGTTTGTCTATGGAGGCTGCTTGGTTATGTGCTTGATTTCATATGACTGTTAGTAATGGGTGTGGCTGAGAAACCTGAAATCAATAATTAGGAGGGATGTTCATTTACTTTTGAACATATAGTGTTACTGGTGTGTCAGTCAAATGCTCTACATACTTTTTTGTTCATATTTATAAGTACAATGTCAGACATTATGTGTGTAAATTTGAAGTAGCTATATTCACTGGAAGTAAATATAAAAAAGTGTCTGAGTGCCGTCTGTAACTGCAAATCTTACTGCATCAGGAGGACAACTTCCATTCTTTCAGACTTTTACAGAAACCTGGCACAAACATTAGTGACGCGCTCACCTTGAACAGTGGATGGGCTGAAGGCAGGTTGCGCAGTGTTGCAAGAGAGAAAACCTCAGCCAGCAGGTGTGTTCGCAGCAGATGGAAGTTCAGCTCGTGTTCGTGGAATTCCGCGCTCCTCACAAAGGTCTTCGCCAGGAGCCAATCCCATTTGGAGTCAGTGGGAAGAAAGATGGGATTCTCCTTGCTGGGTTCCTGATACAACTGCAGTGAACATGTTTAACAGCTGAACTGTAAAGGGTTGATATCCCAGACATTGATTTAATCTACAGCCCCGTTTCCAAAAAAGTTGGGATGCTGTGCAAAATGTAAATAATAACAGAATGCAATGATGTGCAAATCTTTGAAACTCTATATTTTAATTGAAAATAGTACAGAAACAACCTATGAAATGCTGAAACTGAGAAATTTTATTTTTATTATTTTTCTGTAAAATATATGCCCATTTTGAACCTCATGGCAGCAACACATTTCAAAAATGTTAGGACAGGAGCAGTAAATGACTGATAAAGTTGTGTAATGCTACACCTGGTGGTTAATTGTCAAGAGCTCAGTAACATGACTGAGTATAAAAAATAGGGGTGAAAAAGATGGGGAGGGGTTCACTGGTCTATGAAAGATTGAAATGACAAAAACTGCAACAGTTCAAAAATAATGTTTCTGAACATAAAAATAGCAAACTTGGGGACTTCACCATAATTCATCATGATATCATTAAAAGATTCAGAGAATCCAAAGAAATCTCTGTATATAAGGGACAAGGCTGAAAACCAGTATTGGCAGGCCATGATCTTTGGGCCCTCAGGCAGCATTAAAAACAGACACGATTCTGTAGTGAAAATCAGTGCATGGGCTCAGGAACACTTATAAAAACCATTATCTGTGAGTACAGTTTGTCGCTGCATCCACAAAAGCAAGTTAAAACTCTACCATGCAAAGAAAAAAACATATATAAACAGGATTCAGAAACGCTGCTGCCTTCTCTGGGCCTGAGCTTATTTAAGATAGACTAGGGCAAAGTTGAAAAGTGTCCTGTGGTCCTGTGTTCCAAAATTTAATTTTTTTTTTTTCCAAATCATTCATGCTGCATCCTCCAGGATAAAGACCACCTAGCTTGTTATCAGTGCACAGCTCAATAGCTAGTATAAGAGGATGGGGTGCATTAGTGCACATGGCATGGGTGACTGCCACATCGTTGAAGGTACCATTAATGCGGAACGATGTTTACAGGTTTTGGCAACATATGCTGCCATCCACACAACGTCTTTTTCAGGGAAGGCCTTGATTATTTCAGCAAGACTATGTCAAACCACATTCTGCACGTATTACAGCAGCACGGCTCAGTATTAAAAGAGTCTGGGTGCTAAACTGGCCTGTCTGCTGTCTAGATTATCAGGATTTCATCGGTGATATTTCTATCACTGTGAAGATGGGTGACCGGTTACTATGTAAAACCACAGGCGGTGATACTGCACCACAGGGGGTGCTCAAGAGCAATGAATCTCATAGAACTCAGGCCGACCAATGAGCTCTATTCCCGGGGTGAGACCCCCATCTTGCAGAGGCTACATA
This sequence comes from Colossoma macropomum, assembly GCF_904425465.1. Lineage (NCBI taxonomy): Eukaryota > Metazoa > Chordata > Actinopteri > Characiformes > Serrasalmidae > Colossoma > Colossoma macropomum. The sequence goes on from NW_023494800.1 coordinate 2,158,467, forward strand.
AAATACAGTTATTATTCATGCCAACCAAGAAGGCTCAACCCCTCTGTACTAGAATCATGTGGTCTGAGCTCTGTTTGGTTCCTCTGTTGAGTTTTTGCCAATTTTGTAGAAGTTATAATGGGCCTTCAAGGTGAAATCTTTCTGAGTCATTCTCTAAGAAAACTATACAAGACTTACCTGAATCGCTATGGGAATTAGCTTCTTCTCAGGCGTGCTATAGAGTAAGCAGAGAGGAGCGGTCAGACTCTGCCTTCTATTGTCGATCAAATTTCCTTCAAAGCCGCTCAGTCTTTTATAGTCACAGAGGAAGATGTTCCCATTCTAAAAGAACAGAACTGAGAATCACAGCATGCCTAAGAGAGAATGCTGGTCAGGTGTATTCATTTGGATCAGCACCCTACCTGCATTTCCCTCTTTAAACAGCTTCCTCCCAAAGACGACTTGACCATGTCATCCGTGACTGGGAAGTTGTGGGGCAGCTTGGAGCAATGCTCAATCACCATAGGGTTCAGTCCATTCAGGAACTGATAGCCAAAGAATTCATCGGAGTCCCAGTGCTGCCTGACATATTCTATGAGAGCACATATATGAGAACATGCTGGACCTCTTACAGCTGTTAGTTCAGCATTTCTAACTTTTGAGAGAAATACCTTTAGGTGTCGGGTACCGGAGGAGTGAATGAAGCTCTTCTAGTGACTTCCATGACTCCGAGCAAGCTATCAAGCTTTCCAGCTCCAACTCCACCAATCTGAGAAACAGAATATCAAAACATTGTACATGGGATTCATTAATAGCCTCAGATTATTAATCACTAATGATGTGGAACTTACACTGACACTGCGTTGAATTTCATCTCTATGTCCTTGGTGAAAGAGAACCTGACCTCTTGAGGCAGATCAGATGCTGCTTCAGCGTCAATAATATAAGGTACCTTATAGTGATATTCCTTCCATCTGCAGATCAGACATGGTCAAGTTATAATTTCTCAGTGTAACTTGTGTACATTAGAAGGAAATGTCATTCTTCAGGCTCCAAACTCACAACAGCAGCACATTATACAGGACTGTACACAATGCCAATACACGACAGAGTGAACTGCGTGCAGAATATACAATAAGCACCACAGACAACAAATATACAGAACAATAAATACATACAATAACAAAACAATGTATAAGAATGGTCTGGAATCTGCCATTTTCTCTTTAAGTGAAATGCTCTTTATTGAAACTTCACGCAGAGAGGTGAACTAAATCACCAGGGGGAATGAGGGACAGGTCATCAAAAGGCAGACATAACACAAAGAGGATAAACAAACTGAAAAGACGTTTCCTGCCGTAAGTTGAATAAACAGCAACATCGTCAAATGTCTGTCACTGTGGTTATGCTTGGCTTATTTTATTTTGCAAGACAAGAGAAGCATTTAGAGCTCAAGTTTGCCTCCATAAGCTGGAAACAAGCGAAGCGTCAGCAGCGTCAATAAGCCCAGCTCAGCTCTTAAACTCTTACTGAAGAAACTGACCAGGCAAACTGACCATTTTCCTCCTGGTAGCAAAGCAAAGTAACAAAGCTCTCTCTGTTTGACTGATTTTAACAGCTTCTGCAGGTCAAACAAACACAACGTTAACCACGAGGCTGAAGTTGACTTGTTATTCGCCAGCTTCATATTGGAATTTGCCGTACCACCTTAAATGGTGCAAGAGCGAGGCGTCGGAACTGCTGCACCACTTAAGATGGAACGGAAAATTCAAATAAGAAGCTGGCAAAAAAAGTCAGCATCAGCTTCGTACATTTACTATCATTTTGCTCTTTTCTGTAAACTTTGTTCAGCTCGATTGAGCTCTCATAGCAGCATCCCAGTAATTAAAAAATTAAAGTGCAAGTGCGGGGTGGTGGTGGTAAAGGGGTGTGTGATGAGTTTACGGTGGATTTTGGAAAGGTTCTAGATTAGTCCAGCTGGATGTTGGGGGGCATCAGAGCCTTCGTTAATCTAACCACCTCAGACAAGAGGCTGTTGTGGATTCTGGAGATGGTGGAATGGATACTCTGGGAACTTCTGCCCAACGGCAGGAGGGTGAAGAGTCCGTGAGATGGGTGGGAGGGGTCATTCACAATGCTAGTGGCCTTGTAGATGCTGCGCTTGTGGGAGGAGGTATCAATGGTGGGGAAAGACACCCCAATTTTCTCAGCTGTCCTTACAATCTGCTGTGCATTTCCCAAACAAGGCAGAGAGACAGCTGGTCAATTTATTGGCATTGTATTTTTATAGACCTTTCTACCAGTGTAATGGCAGTCTAACATGGCAGTCACACCAATTTTGGATTTGTTTGTTTATCATGCTGCCTTGAATCTAATGTTACAGAGTAATGGTTTAATATTTTTTAATAATAATAATAATAATAATAAAATGTGTAAAAAGTTATATTTAATCATTTTGATTGTGCACAATGTAATTTATCTCATTTCTAACAGTAATATAACAATATTTTCATTTCATTCATTTCACTATTTCTAATATTTGAAAGCTTATCTTCTCTTTGGACAAAGAAAATAGAAAAAAACCTTCATCCACCAACTGGTATCTATGATTTGGGTGGGATGGAGCACAGAGGTCACACTTAATTTCTTTACATACACGGGCTGAGGGGGGCAGGCAGTCATCCAGGGTGGTCTGATGTCTGCTAGGGAGCTGAATATCTAATTGCATATCCATATATCTGCAGTAAATGTCTTCAAATTATAATTACAGTGGAGAGAATGAATTATTCAAATGACTCGTTAGTTAAGGAGAAGAAGCTAAAATCTATTTGGCTATCTAGGCATCTTAGCTGAGTTTGGCCTTTTTGTCTGACTGAAAGCAAAACAAATGGGTCAATTTTGTGCTGAATTAAGTTTGAATCGTTGTTTGCTTTGATTTTGTTTGATGACAGGAGGCAAGAGTGACACAAATGCTAGTTTGGCTGTATTTATTTAGGCTCTAGGACTTTTATTGTCTTTCGAGTCAGAAAACAAAGCATGGTAATCCTTCATGCAAGTAATAATATATATAATGATGTAATAATGTATACTTTGTTGTTAAGCTTTTGTACAGATTTTTTGGTGAAATATATTGTTGAGTTAAACCACACAAGTCAGACTCCATTTCTATTGGGTTTGCTACACACTGATGGCATTTGGGTTTGAGATGAGGTAATGGGTCAGAATTTCAGCTTTTATTTCCTGACATTTACATCTATATATGTTAAACGACTTGGCACCTTTGTTTGAACTTGTCCATATTTGGACATACTTGTCCATAGTGAGCAAAAATATTGGAACATGCAACTCACAGGTGTTTCTTGTTGCCCAGGTGTGCCCTGTTAGATTGACTGTTTAAACAGTTTATAGCTCTGAATGTCTACTCTTCATCTGAGCCCTGGGTTTCACCTGTGAAAACTGCACTTGTTGTTACATAAGAACAAACCAATATGAAAACCAGAAAGCTGTCTATTGGAGAAAAGTAAACCGTTTTGAACCTGAGAATATAGGGACAATCGATCAGAGCCACTGCACAAGCACTGAGTATAGTCAATACAACAATATGGAATGTGCTGAAAAAGAAAGAAACCACTTGTGAACTAACACTATACCAAACACTGAACAGGTCAGCCAGGGGAAACAACAGCAGTTGATGACAGAAACAGTGTGAGAGCTATAAAGAAACACCTAAAAACAATATTCAGTGACATCACCAACAGCCTTCACAGTTTAGAGGTTAAGGTATCACAATCCACCATTCGAAGAAGACTTTGAGGCCAATAGATACCATTCATCAACAGTAAGAGTCGGAAGACCAGATTGGAATTTGCAAAGAAATAGAGATGAGCCACAAAGTACCAAAGTGATGAAGAGGCCAAGAAGTGGAGAAATACAGGACGTGCTCATGATCCAAAACATACAAGCTCATCTGTCAAGCATGGTGGAGGTAGTTTCATGACTTGGGTTTGCATGGCTGATTCTGGAATGGGTTCATTAATCATTTTTGATGATGTAACTCATGATGCTAGCAGCAGAATGAAGAAACATTCTGTCTGCCAATTTACAGAGAAATGCATCCTGTCTAAGTGAGAAGAACATCATCATGCATTAAGACAATGACCTTAATCCCAGACTTTAACCCAAGTGAGCAGCATTTCATCCCCTGGAGAGGAGACTGAAACCCTCCAAAACAAACAGCAATTGAAAGAATGTGTGGTAAAAGGCTGGAAGACCATCACAAAAGAAAGAATGCAACAGTTTGGTGATGTCAGTGGGTCACCAGCTTGATGTAGTTAATGTAAGCAAGGAATATGAAACCAATATTAAGCAGTATTTACTTTAAGACCTTCTGTTCCTCCACTTTTACTCAACTAAAATTGGGTGGTCTGTTTAAAGTTGTTTACCACATCTAGATTACATTTCGGGAACTAACAGCTAAAATTCTGATCTATCACCTCATGTTCATCTTTTGATCCCAAACCCAAACGTCTTCAGTGTGTAGAAAACACAAAAGAACCGGTCTTGCCATTCCAGTACTTTCGGAGGAGACAGGCCTGAGTTTGATTCAGAGTCTTGAAAGAAGATGCTAATTGCTGCAAAGCTGTGGTCTGGAAGTAGAGGTCTGCACTCCCGTGGGAGTGGACCAGCGGGACCCAGCTCAATATCTTGTGGCACGGGACTAATTTTCAGTGTTGTGTGCGGGAGCAGGAGGGTGACCAGCCCACTGCAGGCGGGAGCGGGACAAAACATGCATGAAGAGAAATCACACAAATCAATGAACAGCCTAAATAAAGTAGAACGATCATCAAATCACATTTCTAAAGAAAATAAAGGGACAACTGTAAAACTGTAAAAGTTGCAAAGAGCTGCCCAGCAAAACACCAAAAATAACCACTCTGTGGTTTAATTCCTTCTTTGTGTTTACTGGGAAAAATGGCGTTTGGTGAAGTTACTTCACAGTGAGCCTGTTGACCATGACTGCCATGTTATTTCAGCAGAGCGTAATGAATTTTGGTCATTCTACAGAAACGTGCACTTTCTATCTCTCCATAGGGGTCACTGGTGTTACTGATCCTCATTGGTGTTACACATAATAAAGGAACACCAGAGACATTTTAAATGAAACATACATTTTATAGACTGCTACAGAGCATCAAACCACATGTTGTCAATCATGGAATATCCACTAAAATATGGAATTTAATCCATTTGTATTCTATTTTTTCAGTTACCTCAGAATAAAGTGGGTCACACCAGTGACTTCAGCTAAAAGCTTCATATGAAATCATGAGCTAAATGAGAAAATCTCTGATAACTGAAAGACTCAGTGGACTCACCATGTGCTTTTCTTCATAGATCCTCAGAAAACAGGTAAAAGGAAGTCAAGTGATGTCATCAGTGTGACTTTTATTTCAAAATAAGAGATTTTTGTTACGCTGTAATGCCAGTGACACGACTCCTGGGGAACTTTCATTATATATTTTATAATATTTATTTGGCATTTGTTTTCTTTCTATTATGTAATTTAATTTATATATTTCATAGTCATGTATAGATTATTGCAGTTAAAATAGCCTCACCCTTTACACATGACTGTGAGGACGAGCTCTTCTGTGGTGATTGTAATTCAGTATGATTGATTTAAAAACCAATATGGCTCAATTGAAGCTCAAGAAGGTGGAATAGTTAAAATAATTTATTTTTTATTATAACATATAAATAAATTGTGACCCTAGCATGTTTTTCAAGCGTAATATATCTGTAAACGCTACGGACACAAAAATGGATGTTTCTGTAGAATGACCCATTTGCAGATAGACTGTGTCAAATATTGGATGTCAGTTTGCCTTGACAGAATTGCAGGCAAAAACATTTCGGTAGCAGGTGAAAACAGGACAAATGATTCCAATTTTCTGCGGGAGCAGGATGAACAAACAGTCCTCCATAGACCTGGACCTGAAAAGAGCACGGTTTAGCAGCCCTGCCTTAAATCACCATTACATTTACTTACTTGAAGTTTTGATGCCTCACTGCAAGCTCCTGGTGCCTTTGGTTAAGAAGTGCGGTGTTTGTTTCCTTGTTTATAAGCGTAGCTGCACAGAAAATGTATTTTACAAAAGGAATCAACAAAACTTGCCATTTGGGGTGCCCAAACATCACTTTACCCTGGACTGCTTAAAATCATTTGCTCTAATTTATAAAACTTCTGTTTTATGGAAATTGTGATACATCAGTCATGGATTAGAAATTGTACTAACCTTTGTCATTCCTGAGGCTCACAATTGGATTTTTGCTGTTCAGCCACTGGTAACATGGGAAGTGGACTTTCTCACCTTCAGGTGTGGTCACCACGAGTTTGGCACAGAACCACTCCTGGAAGACGTACTTGAATCCGCTCGGCTTGGCCTCCAATTCGACTAGCAGGAGGGTACCAACACTTTCTGTACAGGAAACTTTGGATGTATGTACCTGCTGGCAGAACATGCTATAGTTTCAGTGATACAAATAACATTAAAGATGACCTGTTATGGGGCGGCACGGTGGCGCAGTGGGTAGCACTGCCTCACAGCAAGAAGGTCCTGGGTTTGATTCCCGGCCGGGCGACCAGGGTTATTTCTGTGTGGAGTTTGCCTGTTCTTCCTGTGTCTGCGTTGGTTTCCTCCGGGTTTTCCGGTTTCCTCCCACAGTCCAAAAACATGCAGTCAGGCCAATTGGACATGCTAAATTGCCCCTAGGTGTGAATGTGTGTGTGATTGTATATGTATGTCTGTCTGTCTGTCTGCCCTGCGATGGACTGGCGACCTGTCCAGGGTGTATCCTGCCCTCCGCCCAATGACAGCTGGGATAGGCTCCAGCACCCCACCGCAACCCAGAAGAATAAGCGGTTTAGATGATGTATGACCTGTTATGTTATTTTTAATATTAATAATTTTATTTTGGGGTCTAGAATGGATTTACATACTTCAATGTTCCAAAAACACATCATTTTTCTCATACTGCACATCTCTATACACACTATATGCTCTATTAGAGCTCCTGTGTCCTTAAGCCCCACCTCCCAATGAGCCCAGTGTGCTCTGATTGGTCAGCTCGCCCACTCTGTTCTGATTCCTCAACCACCAGAGCGGCATCCTGCTATAAGTTCTGACCCCACACCGCTGCGGCTGTTCTTTCAGTGGCGTCGGTTCTGCTGTATCAGTTCGAGCCAGAGTCCGATCCTGAAAGTCAGGTAGAACAAGCTGGTAGAACTGATGCACCTTTGCAAGCTAGGCTGGAGCTGGACCTTCCAGAGTAGGAAGAGTAGGGCAGTAAGGACTGTGTTACAAGATTGAGCCATCTTGTAACAAAGGAAAAAGGCTGGAATTTGAACAAGGCATTTCAGGCAGCTGAGAAAAGTGGTTTCTGTGGGAGAGAGTTTCTCCCTCTGACCATTTACATGCACAAAAAGCTACATAATACACTGAAGGAAAGGGAGAAACCAGAAAAGCATAACAGAACCAACATGTAGTGATTTTATGTGTGTCAGTATATCCATGTCCTGACTTTAGACTCGACTTGAGAAAATCAAAAAAGACTTGAGACTCGACTTTGACTTCAACACCACTGACTGGGACTCTGACTCGAACTTGAGCCTAATGACTCAGAAAGCCTCGAGACACAAAGTGGAAGAAACATGGGGAGTCTGACTGCAGACGGGCCTCTATACAGCCGTTTATTTTTAATGTGAATAGATTCGTTTTCTGCCGTAAATTGAATAAACAGCAACGTCGTCAAATGTCTGTCACTGTGTTTATGCTTGGCTTGTTTTCTTTCGGAAGACAAGAGAAGCGTTTAGAGCTCAAGTTTGCCTCCATAAGCTGGAAACAAGCGAAGCGTCAGCAGCGTCAATAAGCCCAGCTCAGCTCTTAAACTCTTACTGGAGAAACTGAACAGGAGAACTGACCATTTTCCTCCTGGTAGGAAAACAAAGTAACAAAGCTCTCTCTGTTTGACTGATTTTAACAGCTTCTACAGGTAAAACAAGCCTAACATTCACCACGAGGCTGAAGTTGACTTGTTATTTGCCAGCTTCTTATTTGAATTCGCTGTTCCACCTTAAATGGTGCAGCAGTTACATTCTGACGCCTCACTGCTGCACCATTTCAGGTGCAGAAAATTCAAATAAAAAGCTCAGTAGCACTTTTAAAAAATTCTTTTCACTACTCTTTGTGTATACAGTATGCCTGTCATGATCATCTGTGTACCATGGATTTTGTATTTTATTTGGAAGGGTAAATAGAAAATAATAATATGCAGCCACACGCTAACATGCTGTTATTAAAAGGCTATAGCACTATTGCCATTATTCAGTGTTGTGGCCTTAAATTGGCTGAAGGATGCATACTGACTTGTTTGGACTCAAAGATTAAGACTACTCGACTTGAGACTCGCCTGTACTGACTTGGGACTTGAATCGAGACTCGACTGCCTTGACTTGGGACTTGACTCGAGACTCGACTGCCTTGACTTGGGACTTGAATCGAGACTCGACTGCCTTGACTTGGAACTTGACTCAGGACTTGAGTGTGAAGACTTGAGACTTACTTGTTACTTGCAACTCTACACCTCTGTTTGTAGTATCATCCAATACCTGGTTTATCTAATCAAAACTTTATTAGGTTAAATCGAGTGCTAGTGATGGAATTTAATAGTCCATGTTATGGCTGGAGGCGTCCAGGAGAAACCAGGAACTGAACTTTTGTTCTTCAAATTAACTCACAACACATCAAATACTTCTCATTCTTTTTTACTGTGTTTGTTAATTTGAGTTCATTTTAATCATATGCTTTGTTTTTCAAGCACATTTACCGCTTTGATAAGTGATTTTAAATGATGTACATTGTGTTATTATACCAGTTATTGAGTCATTGTTTACATGAGATCCACAATGTGATTCAATTAATGTGTTACTGCTCTCTTCCATTGTTTATTAGCCTTGTATTGGTAGTGTTGGGAAAGGTATGAGGGAGATATTTAATGGTGTGAAGCACCACCTGCTGTTTGTCTTGGGCAAGTCTTTGGTATCAGACAGTCAGTCGGTCAGTCAGTGGCTCAGGAAAAGGCAGCGAGTCTCGTAGACTGGGCCACTAGGTGGTCCAGCAAAAACATTTAAAATCAAACATAATATGGACAATTCCAAAAGAAGGGAAAAGTGGCTTCAGGCAGCGTATCATCACCTGTCCAAAGAAAAACAGTTATCTCCTAAATGAAAACTTTACAGGGGAAGGCAAAAAAGTTCTTTGCTCTCAATGTAAGTTAATGTAAAGTGTTTTTATCCTTGGCTATGTAAAGCTCAATGCAGTGGTGGACAGTACTTAAGTAAATGTAATTCATTACTGTACTTAAGTAGTTTTTTCATGTATCTGTACTTTACTGAAGTTTTTCCATTTTGGGCGACTTTTTACTTTCACTCCACTACATTTCAAAGTCAAATATCTCACTTTTTACTCCACTACATTATGAGAAATCTGTCGTTCCTTTTGGTTTATGTGTGTATAAAAACATAGCATGTCAAAACAAAAGAAGCGCAAAGTAAGAACACCAATCAGGGCACAGTGGTCACTTTGTTTTGAGCTTGTTTTGACCTGTTGGTCATACCAACCCAGTGCAGCACACGGTTCAACATCAGTGCAGCAGCGTAAAATTCTGGGAGAGTCTATTCAACATAAATGATGAACTAACCCAACTTTGTGTAAATAGACCACAATATAGAAATATGTACTCATATGCAGTTGAGACTGACGTGTCTTTTATCTTTATAATTTGTACAAACACATTTCATTTTATAGTAAATTAGTTTTGGCTAGTTTATGTTTATGAACAGAGACCTACAGAGGCAGTTTAGTAAAGGAAACTCATTTGTGAATCTGAGTTCAAAGTTTTTATTAATCTTAAACTTGTAACTAAGTTCAAATAAATCTTAAACTGAAACTTTGCTTGTTCTAAAGTGATTTCAGAGCCACTCAGTTCTACCTGATGGAAACTGTTTGCCTTCAGTGTTTTGTGCTTATGATAATTTTAATAGACATCAGCGTCACTAATTAATGACCTTCTATTAAAAGACTGGTTTACCAAGAGAGACACTGGAGAATTTTCACCTAAAATGAGTTAATGAAGCGAGTCTTGTTACAAAAATGATAATAGAACATTAGAGCCATAATTAATATTTTAGGACTTCTACTTTTACTGGAGTAATATTTTACCTTGGGTATCTCTACTTTAACTCAAGTACTTGGTTTGTGTACTTCGTCCAGCACTGGCTCAATGTAAATGACAGCTGTTGTGTTCAAATGATGCAGAAAAGTAATAAATATATAAATGGAGTTACATGTTTTTCTTTGACAGTGACGATATATAAGACTTTAAAACTTACCGATGAAAGTGAAAAAGTGTGGAGAACCTGAGGTTTACTCTCACAGGTGGATCCAGTGAGCCTGATGTAGATCTCCTCTAGGGTGAAGGCCGTTGTACTGTGTACCTCAACTGTGTATTCCACCATGATTACCTCTACAAAGAAATATCAACTGTGAGAGAGAACCTTGAAATAAAATGAAATATCTGTAACTGATAATCCAACACATTGTATAAATACCATTAACTGCAGTTGTCGTTTAATCACTCTATTTATTTACATCTAATTAAATATCACCAAATCTACATATCCCAGCATTCCACGCTCTGAACTGTATCACAGCAACATTTGTGGTGAACAAATTTTTACATTCTGAGTTTCACAGCACGCCAGCGTCAAACGACATGACTGCAGTAACAGTCAACTAACATTATTACTCAGTGTTTTGGAGCAAATCCGATCATCTAGTATTTAAACTGTGATATTTTCCCTTCTTTCCTAAAATGTTTAGTGCAATTAAAGTACATGTAAATAAACCTTTAGAACCTTTGCTTAGTTTTTCACTTATTCAATTACACTCACAAATACAGTATTAACACAACACATAACACAAGTGCCATACATTGTTATTCACATAGCTGTGCCATCACTTGAGATGTCATTTTGATATCTTCATGAATTTGGATCATATTTTCCAGGATTTTTGCTCTTCAGACTATGAAAAAAAAAAATCTTTTCAGAAATTGTTAGACTAGCTGTCTGTGGGCTAAAAATGCAAACATTCTGATGGTATTTCTTTCTGTGGCTTATTACTGAGTAAAATGAAAAGATTTGTATAAGGCATTTATTATTATTATTATTATTATTATTATTATTATTATTATTATTATTATTATTACTGATTTTCTCTCCTTTCGGATGCCAACACTTTAATATCTAGGAAGACAGGCCTTGAAATATTTTGTTCAGGTCCTCAACTATAACAGCAAAAAATAGCTTAATAAGTCTGCTTGAACAGCTGTATTCAATCTGTGATATTTACTTCGCCTTCTTCGCCTTATACAAATCTTTTCATTTTGCTCAGTAATAAGTAATTTTATACAGTCAGGATCTGTTTATTATCTATAAACTAAACTGAATCTGGGCTGTAAAAGAAAGCAGTGATTCTTACTGTGGTTCTATTGTGTTCTTACTATTTACTTTTTACATTTTTCAGTCATTTTACTTCATGTAACTCACACGCTAGTCAGAGAGTTTCTGATTTTCCTGCTTAAATGTGACATTACAGTGAAATTTAGTGTATGTTTGTATTTACCACATATATAGAACCTGTTAAACATTTGTAATTTAGTTAAACTGTCTTGGTACTTACCATCAAATACTTACACCATTATATGTTGTGTATGGTTCTATACAGAACCAAAAAGGCTTCTTCTATTGTGGCAAGCTTATTAACAATAGCAGAACGGTTTTTGGTGCTATATAGAACAATATACAGCACACTCTCCATCAATCTGAATAACTCTTTCATGATACTAAGAACGCTTTAATCATGCAAAGGGTTCTTTGAGTGTTCATGGTTCTATATAGAACCACTGTCTTTACTAAGGAACCCTTGAAGAACCATCTTTTTGAAGAGTGTACTTTTGTCAGAAAATAAAGTTCAAGAGAATAAACAACTCTGAGATTCTTGGTTTTATTGCATTTTGCAAAATGTCCCAACTTTTCCAGAAATGGGGTTTGTAAATTGACAGCAACTGCACTGTTAGAAATGAAGGTTCTGTTCAGGTACTTTTTTTGTTCATCAAGGTACAAACAGTGTAAATGTTCCCTCATAGCTACAACAGTGGTTTTAAGGTCTGATTGTGAACCTTAAATAAGTTTTTCCAGGTGAAAAGTTCGTATTTGTACCTTTTCATAACCGAATGTTTTAAACAGAACAGTAAAATAAAAGCCTGGAGACGAGACGGGGTGTGTGGAGTCAGTACAGCTTAGAACATATCATTTCAGTGGATTATGGTTCAGTTATGTTCCCTGACTAAAGGTACTGAGATGGACCCTTGAGGGTTCCACCCCAGTGATGAGAGGGGCACTGACCCAGAGACAGTTTAGTACCTTTATTTCTGAGAGTGCACATGTGTTTATTTATATGTGAAATTCATCTGTTTTATTATGTGTTTATTCTGTTATGTTTATTCTTTAAGGGTGTATCACCTGTAATAAATTCACCTGCAGATCAATTTCACCAGGGTATATTTTGGTTTGTCCATCTGAATTTACATGACCAAATCATAAGGCAAATTATTCAGTAACTGCATGAAATAAATGTGCATTTTTATGGAAAAGCTCCCTAAAATTAACAGAACATGTGTTTTATGATCTACACATATTGCTATATGCTTACAGTTTACTGCTGAAATCCAAAAATCTTAGACGCTCTTTGTATTTTTTAATAAAAATCATTTTTACAGAGCAGATCACTGAAGAGACGCCATCTGTTTATAGTTTATAGCCCAGATTTGTGGAAAAATGGGTCGACTTTCAGTAGAACAAAAAAGTTTAGCTTCTTATATAGCTTATTATAAGGTTTTAAAATTACATCACCCATCTATTTGACTGGAAAGAAGACAGTTACATCTCTCATACGACACCCAGCTTTTGAATGAAGCTTATGAAATATGAAAAAATATGACGAAGTGCGTTTTGGAACCATCGGTGGTCCCAAGGAGTAGAAAAGGTTAAGAAAAGTGAGCACTAGTGAATTAAACTCACCTGCTGAAGCTTGTGAGTGTGAGACCTCTGCTGACAGGTTGCAAAAGGTTGAAAAAGAAACAGAAACTGTTCAGTTTTGCCTTCTTTATGGGCTCCATTACAAGGGGGTGTGGCCAAAATTAACATTTCATGCAAATGTGACAATTTGATGCTCATAGTACTGCATTATAATGCTAATCTTTATTGTAACATCTCTCACTACAGCAGCTTCACATTTACAGAAAGAATGAAGTAGAATTGAGTTTCACTTCATTTTAAGGAACACATACTGGGATTTTATTAAGGTCTTTTCATTTGCTCAGTAAATTAGACGCTACTGAAAGGCATTAAGCTTTATCCATTATGACCTGCATTAGTACATTGTTCAAGTTTTTATGTTAAGATCTTTAATCATTGCATAATAATGTGCAGTAAACACTTTAAGACATTGTTATGCAATTTGTTTAGCTTAAATCGGTATGAATGCAATAATGCATTAACATTTCACTTTAATCAACTGGATTCATGTTGATAAATTTCCATAACAGAACCAGAAAAAAAATCTGCCTGAAGCAGAAACTTTTACTGTTTTTAGAAAAGCAAGGTGATGTTGAAACATCTTAAACAGGTTCAGGAGTGGAGTTAAAACTGACACACAAACCCAGATAGCACAGTTGATATGGCCCAGACCTGAGCCACATCCGGCTTTTAGATGTGGCCCACATACCACGTGGAATGATGGCACAGGAGTGGGCCAGATGCGGTTTCCAAAACCGCTGTTTACTGCCATTACAGGGCCACATCTCAGCCACCTTTAAACCACCAATGTCAGAACTGACCCACCACTCAAAACCACTAGTACAGAAACCAGGCCATTACAATAGCTGACCTATTGGGTGGGAATGCTGCTCAGTGCCATGAGACTCAGGGAGAGGTGGTATTTAACACTCATGGACTACTACCTGCAGATGGGATTTAAACTCATGATTTCTTGATAAATGAGCAAATGCTTAACTCACTGCACTACTCAGTAGTGGTTTCTAGGCCTACACGTCCAAAATGTTTACTACACTGTGAAAGAAGTTTGCTTAATTCAAAATAAGTGACATGCCTGACAGAAAAGTTTAAGTTCAGTGCACCTCAGATCAGTTTTGTTGTTTAACGAACGCAAACTTTTAAGCAGCCACAAACCACTGTAAACTAAATCTGAATTAAACTGCAAACAAGGATATGTTGTAGTGTTCCCAGTAGTGAGGCAGACTGAGTTGAATTAAGTAAAAAATAACATTTTAACCTGGTATTTCTCTTTGTTGAAATAACAAATACAATGTCACAAAAGCTAAAATATTTTATTTTTTACAGTGTACTGTGCCGTATATGGCCAAGATCTGAATGTAAACTTTGCTCCCACACAGTGCTGTTAATCCCTGTTTATTTATTTAAATATAAATTATTATCATGTAGCTCATGTCAGCTCTGGCAATGTTTGCCAGACGTGGTCCAGATCTGTTTTGAGACGTGGGTCATATGTGCCTTTTTATATGTGGGCCGCTTTTGGCTCACATGCAGTTAGCCAGTGCCGACCAAAGGCCAGCAGTGCTATATCTCTGCCGGAAGTGGCCCACATCTGCATGCTATATGGGAATACACCCAAAGTGAAAATGATCAGGTAATATGATCTGGTATCAGTGTTACCAACAATATGGAACCCATTATTTTCTTCCCACAGATCAATATCTCTGACTTTTAACTGATCTTAGACCTCAGACTATATTCCTTTTGCTCTGAGTGACTCTAAACCTTAATTATGATTATTAATTAAAACTAATGATTGAACATTCCATTTTGTCACGACCAAAACAATCATAACTCTACCAAACTTTACCAAATGTGTCAGTAGTGACTGTTTCGGTGACAATTTTAGCTCATTTCGAGCTCAAAAACACAGCCAGTACACGGAGTGTGGAGTTTGCATGTTCTCCCCATGCAAACTCCACACTCCATGTCTTAGACGACCCTGGTTGCCCAGCCAGGGAATCGAACCCCAGGCTATGACAGACAGACAGACAGACAGACAGACATGGATGGATGGATAGATGGATGGATGGATGGATGGATGGACGAATACACAGAGTCCAAGCATTATCTCTCCAACTCCCTAGTTTATTAAAATACTCACAAAGATATATATCACAATTCTCAGATCCCCACACTCTTCTCTCCTTTCCTATTCTTCAGCTTACCCCCTCCCCCCCACCCACCACCACATCTTTCCCTTACATAGGGAAGTTGACAACTTCCTTATATAAGGGGAAGTGGTCAAGAATAGTTTGTTCTTGCATACTTAAGCACTTCTAAGGTGTTTTCTAAAATGTGCAAAGTCCACTTCCTCTTTTTTTTTCCTTTCCTTTCTCCTGCTGACAGATTTAGACTCGAGTTCTTGCGGCGTTCAGTCATTGGATTGAAAGCCACAATGTTTTGTAAATAAACTAAACTAAACTTTACTTACTGAAGTAAGTCTAGTTAAGATCTATTCATTTGGATGAGACTTGCAGACTGAAAAGTCTTCAACCTAAAAAGTGTTCCAGCATTCTTAGCATGTTTATTGGTTAAGCAATAGAACATGAGAGGGAGTGTGTTATCGTGAAATAACATCACGGCTGTGATTTGGTCACTGTAGATCATCACAGCCGTGATGTTATTGGCGATAACACACTCCTTGAGTGTTCTACTGCTTTAATACAACAGTTAAATAAATAAAGTAATAAATTAATAAACTGGGCCGTGAACGCGGCGTTTAATATGTTTTAATGTTCGCAGTTCATTCACCAAATTATAGTTCCTTAACGAGCAGCTCGTTGCTACGTCAGAGTAACGAGCTCCGCCCACTCGCTGCACAGCCGGCAGTTCGTTCTCCAGCTCCTTACACTAAATTCCCAAACTGTCATCACCACTGAGCAGCTTTTTTTTTGTTTATTGTGGCAGTTTTATGGCTCAGTCTGATTTGGTCAGACTCTGAAGATGAGACACGTTTGGTGAATGGTGTTGGGTTCAGGCTGATTCCAGGTTGTTTAGCTGTTCTTCTGTCACAGCTGCCGACTGAAAAGCTGCTCAGTGGTGATGACAGTTTGGGAATTTAGTGTCGTCTCATCTTCAGAGTCTGACCAAATCGGCTGTCGGTCAAATGTGATCTTAAAAGCGTCCATTTTCTGTTTGTGGCAAAGTAAGAAGTAAAAACATTCAAATGGCTTGAGCGTCTCCTACAGCTGACAAAGACGTTGCTTAGCAACAGCATCTCAGCAGAGTGATACAGTGTTTGTGAAAAAACGTGATGTTATGGTGAAATAACAGCACATTTAGAATGCTTCTCAACCAATCAGCTTGCGTGGCCGGAACTAACTGTTATATAATGGATATTAACGCACTGCACAAAGATGAGTATTTGCAGCAAAGTGTAATTAAAGGAAAAACATGTAATACAGACAGCAAGAGTTTGTCTGCCACGCCCCCTCCTCCCCAGACTCAAAGCTCCCATGAGTTGCCATGTTGAGGTCACTGAACCTACACAAACGAGGGCAAGTCAAGCATAGTGTTAGGCTTTGACAATGGCAAGCGAGAGTCCTACACTGCCAGTAGATCAGAAATGGGGATACTGATTGGTTTGTAAAGATTAAAATGATTATGAATCTTGTGAATTCACACAGTTTAGCTCTGTGATTTGGACCTATATACAGGTGAAGTGTTCACACAATAAAACAGACAGAACTACATAAAAAGATGAAAGGTTCGCACCAACTAAGGTGAGTCTGAAAGCGATCTTAGTTTAATAGTAGGAGTAATAAATATTCAAACTGACACTTAGTAAATTCACACAGTGCAGTAACGTAAACAGTGACTGAGCTTTACAGTGTATCTCAGTAAAGCCCTTTTACCAGATCAGTGAGCTGCAGCTCCTCTCACTGAACACCAACTCACCAAGGCTTCACTGGGAACTGTCCCATCCCTCAGCTGAAATGGAGACTCTGATTGGTTCAGCCATTGAAAGGGAGATTTTGATTGGGTCTACCACTGAAATGGGGATTTTGGTTGGTTCTACCACTGAAATGGGGATTCTGATTGATTCTACCACTGAAGTAGGGATTCTGATTGGTTCTACCGCTGAAATGGGGATTCTGATTAGTTTTACCACTGAAGTAAGAATTCTGATTGGTTCTACCGCTGAAACGGGGATTCAGATTGGTTCTACCGCTAAATAGAGATTCTGATTGGGTCTACTGTTGAAATGGGTATTCTAATTGGTTCTACCACTGAAATGGGGAATCTGACTGTGTCTTTGACTGAAATGGAGATTCTGATTGGTTCTTCCACTGAAATGGAGATTCTTATTGAGTCTACCACTGAGGTGGGGATTCTGATTGGTTCTACCACTGAAATGGGTATTCTGATTGGTTCTACCCCTGAAAAGGGGATTCTAATTGTTTGTGATTGTGTGATTCTTTATGTTAAACCAGTTTAATCAATTCTTCACTGTAAAAAGTGTCTCATCAGATCTACCTAAAAAAAATACTTCATGTGGTAACAAGCAATTGAACTAGTTTTATTCAACTCAAACCATTACATTGATTGAAAGAATGATTCATTCAAAGTATTTATTTAGGTTGAATAAAACTAGTTAATTTACATAGTTAAGTTACGACCTGGAGTAATTTTTTTTAGGTAGATCTGATGAGCCACTTTTTTACAGTGTTTATTACCTTAAGCCAGTTTAATCAATTCTTCATTAAGGTACATTAGTTTTGTCTATGCTTCATTAAAATAAGTTTGTTTAATCAATTATTATGTGGCTAAAATAAGGCTCCACCTATGGACTAAAACTCTGTGTTTTGGTACTGACATGAAAACATGGGACAGCACTTCCTTTAATTAAACATAAAGTATTTTACTTAAAAAGTAAATTCATGATAAAAACTAAATCTATCAGCTTCATTTTGAAAGTAAGAAATCAAAAAGATCTTTTTATTTTTTTGAATTACCAAAAATGTTATTTTCACCGTTAATTTAGGGGTCAGGGTTTGGGACAGACACCTCTCCATGAAAGGTACCCTATAAATGATGATTTTGTATATTTTTAGCTTATTACTATCTCTATAAAATCCAGGTGATGGAGGGGAATTCTGCACCATACATTTCACAACAGGCTGTCTGTGGTGATTCTGTGGTCTTTAGATGAGGAGCTGGACGCTGTGGGGGAATTCTATAGCATGAGAGAAAGTATAGGTCTTTTCACATTTGCTTTCTTCTATGCTCTAACCTATATTATCTTTTTGTTGCGTCAGCTGTATTGTCTTACAGTTGTGTGCCTTTTGGTGTTTTATCTGTATTGTTCCTCCTGAGGTGAGAACAACCTCACCTTACCCCTGGGGTCTCCCCTGACCCCAGACCCCCTTCCCCCTTCCCCTTCTTCCCCAGCTTTTGATTGTCACCTTCCTTCCCCAACCCCCAGTATCTCTACTTAAACCATGTCAGACCATGTATTCATCAGACTGGACTAGACTAGACTGGTGACCAGACCAGACTGGTGACACACTGATGACCAAGCTGTGCCCGTGCATGATTGTCTGCATGCACATGAATAAGAATAGACTCCTGATAATGCTGATTGACTGTTGATCGACCACGCTGTACCCATACTCTGTATGTGGAAATTCCAGTCAACGCCGAAGCTCCAGTCTCCTGACTCTTCCTGATTAGCCACAAATGCTGAATTTCTAACAAGCAGGAACAGGGTTCTGACCACAGACACTGATTCAGCAGGAGATTCAGGTAGAAACAAGTAGAGAAACTGTTTTTATATATTATATTTATTCGAATTTCACTGCGTTTCTTGTCGTGGAGAAGGATGCTGAGGCTTTTTAGGTCAGAATCCAGTTCGCTTGCTGGCTTCCAAGGCTGCAGCACGCTGTGCTTGCTGACAAATTTCCTTCATATCTGGAACCTCAGTGTGTCGAGATGGTCCTGGGAAAAGGGCAGTGTGCAGGTTCACAGACGTTCCACTCCGGAACAGAAATTTCGAAAGGAGAACATACTGGTTTTAGTGTTCCTGTTGGGGAAGCCAGGATTTGAACTCAGCATGTTTCTTTAATCTTTGATAATATCATGAATGTCTTATCAAATATTATCAGTAAATATAGTACATACTGTTCCTCTAAACGAGAGGTAAACCTGACTAGGCTGCTGGAAGTTAAAGGTGCCATAGAATGGGAAACTGTATTTACACTGGCGTAGTTGCTATTCTTAGGTTATAGAAGTGTTTATATTGAATGTTTTTATAATTTTTTTTTTATATTTATGTTTATATATAATGTTTATATTTCTGCTTCACATACTTTAAGGAGAGGATAGTTTTCTCTTCCTGTTTATTCTCCTGAAAAGTGATGGTGGGGTTTTGTGTGTGTAACTGTTGTTGCTCTTTTTAAACAGTAGATGGCGCAAAAGCTCTTTGCAGTGGTCAGTAGTGAGGAAGTGATTTATGGGATTACTGTGTCTGTGGGTTTCAGGTGTGTTCATGTGTATGTTAGTACAGAACTAATAAGAGCGCTCATGTGCTGATGTAACCCATTACTAAGCCAAATAACAAAATAATAACTAATTATAAAGGCACTGTGAAATGCCCAGTCAGCAGGTCAGGTAACACTTTATTTGGATGGTCCACTGTAGATGCTTTGTAAATGCTCAGTATATCTTTAAGTAAAATTCAACTAAATATCTATTAAATGCAACTGAACTTTAAGCTGAGTGTTATTTGGAGGATCCACTGTAGATGCTTTGTAAATGCTCAGTCTGTTTATAAGTAACATTCAACTAAATGTCTATTAAATGCAACTGAACTTCAAGTTCAGTGTGAAAGAGTTTATTAAATCTGACCCTAAACCTAACCCTAACCTTAAGATCAAGGTAAAACCTGCATCTACTCCTAACCCTAACCTTAAGATCAAAGTAAAACCTGCATCTACTCCTAACCCTAACCTTAACCTCAATGTTGTTTATAATCAACTGAACATCACCGGAAGTCTGTTAATGATTTAAGTATCTGTAGAGCATCTATAGGGGACCATCCATATAAAATGTGATCAAAGGTCATTATCAGTGACAATGTCCAGAGACTCTCTGTGACTGACAGCCTACTAGACACAGTAAACAAAGACAGTGTTCTGTTCAGTGTTCTGTAGCACACTGTGTCCCTCAGCCGCATCAGTGTAACTGAAATCACAATTTTATATCCTTTTTATCTTTCCTGTCATCAGTGTTTTCCCACTACAATACCCAGCATGCTTTACTCAAATACATCACACAGCCATTGGGAATCCCTGTGGTGCCGCCCAATCCACTGCTAGCCTAGCCACTGAGCTATAGGCTAATACATGCAATCTTCCCTCAGAGGCACCAAAAATCCACCTCAGAACAGCTGTAGTCTTTCAAAAGCTCCTCCCACCTTCAAGGTGCATCACTAGGAGGTGGTTTCCTGTCTTTAAACCAGAAAATCTCTCTCTAATAACTACAGCAGCACCGCAGCAGGAGGAGAGTTAGCATGCTTACAGCCGACGTATCGAAGGCGAAAGTTGGGCATTCATTGTTGGGTATGCAAAAGTTTTGGCACCCCTGGTCAAATTCCATCCATCCATCCATCATCTAAACCGCTTATCCTTCTGGGTCGCGGTGGGGTGCTGGAGCCTATCCCAGCTGTTATCGGGCAGAAGGCAGGATACACCCTGGACAGGTCGCCAGTCCATCGCAGGGCAGACAGACAGACATAGACATTCACACACACATTCACACCTAGGGGCAATTCAGCACGTCCAATCAGCCTGACTGCATGTCTTTGGACTGTGGGAGGAAACCGGAGTACCCGGAGGAAACCCACGCAGACACGGAGAGAACATGCAAACTCCACACAGAAATGACCCCGGTCGCCCGGCCGGGAATCGAACCCAGGCCATTCTTGCTGTGAGGCGACAGCGCTACCCACTTGGTCAACTTCCCTATAGTTTAATTGATTTTATTTATTTTTTCATTTGAAAAAATTAAGCACATGTTCTCACTTCTGTACATTTTATTGCACAATCACTGTTTTTATGCTCAATTTAAGATTTTGAGGAATAATAGTAAAAACAAAATTGGGCTGTGCAAAATTCATGGTTTATTGTATATTGTATGTTTCCTTTTTTCTCAATATGTTAAACCCAGCAAATAAATAAAAATAGAAAGAGATGAGAAAAAAATAAAAAACTACATGTATTGTTTATTTTCACCCACAAAATCAACTATGTGTGTGTGTGTGTGTATATATATATATGTATATATATATATATATATATATATATATATATATATATATATATATATATATATATATAAACTAAATACATATGTAAAATAATAATGTCAAATAAAAGGTTGTTAGGTTTATTGGATTGGTGTGCGATTTTATAATTTTTGGATTTTAATATGATTTTTTGTTTTGTTTTTTGTTTTGCTCGTGCAAGCAACACAACTTTACTGCCACCTAGTGGACATCACCAGTAACTGATTTCACCTCACTGTACAGTTCAAAACACGAGGTAATAATATAAATCATTAAAATATTTTTAAAATATATAAACATGAGTATAAATACATATACATATGTTGTATAAGCTTTTATCGATCGATTGATTAATCTGAGTGTCCTTTGATATGAAGTGGCCTGAAATATTGACAGAAAACTGACGTAATCTCAGTGTTGCTGCTGTTGCTCTCCTCAGATAGTAGATGGCGCAGAAATGCTTTGCAGTGGTGAGAAGTGATGGATTTTAAAACGGATAGGAATGTAATAACAACAACAACAACAACAATAATAATAATAATAATAATAATAATAATAATAATAATAATAACAGACTTTATACAATGTTAGTGCACAATCTATCTAAAAGTATTCAGACAGTCCTTCTAATTAATGAATTCATCTACTTTAAGGTGACCCAGAAAAGCACCAGAAAAGCACTGACCAATAGCTCTACACTCTGGAGCAGCGGCACATGATCCTAAGGTCACTGAGCTCAATGCCAAGTGTGGGCTAGAGGGGTATAAAGCCCCCCAGCATTGGGCTGTGGAGCAGTGGAACTGGGTTCTCTGGAGTGATGGAGCTCCATCCAATACCTTTGGGATGAGTTGGAATGACCCAGAACTGACCATCCAACATCAGTACCTGACCTCACTAATGCTCAATCAAATCCTCACAGCAATGTTCAACATCTACTGTAAAGCCTTCCCAGAAGAGTAGAGGCTGTTACTGCAGCACAAACTCACTATTAACACCTTCGTTTCAGAAGAAACGCTGGAGTGGACAGACTTTTGGACACAAAGCAGTTCAGTACATGTTTAAATTGTGTGTTGATCTTTTCGAGTTGAAGCTGCTGATGTTCCTGTTTGATTTGTTGTGCTGAAACAGGGACTGCAGCTCAAAGTACACTTTGATATGAGTAAACAATTCACTGTGTTTTCCCTCGTGATAAGAGAAAACGTGAGCTGGTTATGGAATGATAGATGATCCATGAGATCCTTTGATGCTCCAAGGTACTGTGTTTGTATGGTAGCTGACACTGTTATTGCTCTGTTTGTGTTTGTTGCTGATTCAGGTGTCTCCGTGGTCGTGTGCAGGACAGACACAGTGATTGTATACCAGCCCTAAACACCAGGCTGCACCAAAACAAATTTGCAAATAATAATGTGTTGGAGCAGCTCTATAATTACCTGAACTGCCTCGAGGCAAAGTGCTGCTCAGCTCCAGTCTGCCTGTGTTTTTGCACTCCCACACCTAACTGCTCCTATTTAAATGGGATTTCAGCTTTTACAGCAATAAAATCGATGATAATCCTATTTCAATTACTACAATTAGATGTGGGATTATCATTGATTTGGTCATTTTAGAGCCACACTGTGTAATTTTTTTTGTTAAAACTGAAAGAAGTCTCATTACTGAGTGAGGAGAATGAAAACAGGCTAGAATGTGGTGAGTAAAGCCTAAAATAATCATTTAAAAGTCAGAGGCGTCGAGTTTTTCACACCACACCATATGTCTTGATGTATTAATCATGCAAAGGGTTCTTTGAGTGTTCATGGTTCTATATAGAAACATTGTCTTTACTAAAGAACCCTTGAAGAACCATCTTTTTAAAGAGTGTCCTTTTGCCGGTAAATAAAGTTCCAGATAATAACAACTCATTTTGCATTTTACAAAATATCCCAACTTTTCCAGAACTGGGGTTTGTAAATTACTGTTATGCAACAGTGTCTGACAGCAACTAGTGATAAAAAGAAACCAGATACTCAAGTAATTTTGTGCTTAAATTATTGTAAAATTCATCTTTTCACTTCCAAAATTAGACATAGCAAGTTAAAAATAAAACTTTAGTTCCTCTTCTAACTTTTGACCCATGATGACTGAAAACATTTAATGAGTGATTAAAGTGTAATGACTTCAGGACTTTACTAATAATTAAAGAATTATTACTGTATTAATGACATATAAACATTGAATGTAAATGTATTGACTCACCCCTCACTCTTTCACTGAAACCACTGTCAATCATCAAGAATAGAAAGTCTATAAGAGTAAAGGGGGTGGACAAGGGGCGTGGCTCATAGACACACCCACACTCAGTGGACTGGAACAGTTTATGAATTGTAGAGGTTGATGTTTGGGGGGGTTATTCTGTTAGAGGGCAACAATGCAGGAGCTGAAAAAGTTCTAGTGGAGAACTTTTATTAACCTGAAACAAACCAGCCTGTGTAGGACTGAATTCGAGCTCTGTAGAACCCAGAACATTATGCAGAGAAAACTTCAAAAGTAGAATCAAATCTTGGAAAATCATGTCAAACTGGAAAATATATCAAGCCTCTCCAAAGAAAAATGTGTCTCTTTTTTTTCATTTTTTCTGTCATTTGAAGTCGGCAGCAAAATGTTCAGAACTTTAGAATAATTTGAGTGTAGTGTAGAGCCATGTGTGCTTGTTTAGAGCACAGTTTTGATTTTTATATTTTATTTTTTTATTTATTTTCTTAATTTTAAAAATCACTGTTTAAGTGAACGCTGTATTTTCATTACAGTGAGTAGAAAACAGCTGGATGTGCAGGCTAAGCTTCAAAAAGGGAAAGTCTATGTGGAGATAGATGCCAGTTCTGAGTCCCAAAGCAGCCTAATAATGTTTTTTTTATTTCTTACATTAAAAAGGCATCCATCATAATAATGAAGCTTTTATCAACCATTATTCTCCTGCTCAATGTGGGTTTCAGTGTTAAATCTCAGTGAATCTTAATGCTGATGCTGTTAGGATCCAAGAGCAGCTTTAACGAGGAACTAAAAAACAAACAAAGAAACAAAAAAGCATAGTAGGAAATCCAGTTGACAAAGTCAAAATACAGCCACTAAATCCAAAATAACTTGAGATATAACTGAAAGCAGTTAGAAAAAGGTTCAGAATTGCAGTGAGCAAATACAATACTTTGCAATGAGAAGGAGTTTTTCCACATAAAGTCCATTGATTAACCCAGATGGATGCAGGTGAGCTGAAGAAAAGAGCGACTTCTGGAGGTGTAGAGGGGAATCCTGTGGTAATCCTATGGTAATCCTGTGGTAATTTTAGGGTCCAGTCAAATTCCTGGTGATTTACACTGTATAAAAAGGTCGTAATTTTACAGGAAATAACCCTTATTGTATACAAAACTGTAAAATTACGGACAACATCTGTAAATTAAAAGCCCAACTGTTATTTTAAGGATTCTGCCAATAATGACAAATTACATTTATTTCTTATTTTTTTACAGAAAAAATAATGTATTATTTATACAGTTGTTTTAGTCCAGGCAGGAAGTAGTAGAAGCAGAAATGATAGAGCAGCTACATGCAAGAAAGTTTCAACCACAAGACAGCACTGAAGTTTTTGCCATGTGTGATTTAGTGTGAACTTGTTACCAGTTCCTGTTTGGTTATGGTAAAACTTGATTACCAGTGAGCATATTGCTGAAAAAACAATGATCACTGCACAACAAAAGGCTGAGTGGGTTAATATTTATAAATTCTAATATGTCTTAAAAATAATTTCTATTCATTGTGTTACATTAAACTGGAATAGGCCTTTATCTGCTGTTCAAAACATTGAAAATGACAATGCTATGATTTCCACATTCCAGAAATTGTGAATATATATATTTGTGTGTGTGTGTGTATGTGTGTGTGTGTGTGTAGGTATTAATAAAACTTTACCACACATTACTACTTTTTTTATTCATACACTGCAATGAAAACCCTATTTCACCAATTAGTTAAATATAAACTAAATACACATATTTATTTTTTTTATTTTTCTTACTTTTCCAAGTCATATTTTCTTACAGTTGCTATGCTACCAATAGCTATTGGCTGTCTCACCATGTTTCTTTGAGCATGATTGGCTGATCTGTCATCCAGGAAACTGGCCAATCACAGCTGAGTGCGCCCTTCACCCGGCCAAATTTGAAAATTCTTTAGAGCGGGTGAGTTGCTACTGTTTCTGCCACTCGGTCGGTCTACTATCAGTGACTGTTACCTGGATTATTTTACATCTGCCTCCTTGTTTATTTTGGGCGAATTTCATTTGTGGGATGTCAACAGAGAACTGAAACTGTAATATGGATAGAGAAGAAGGTCAGACGGGATCTGTGGTGGTATCAGGTAAGAAAACGTTCTACCTGTTATTCTCTGTAACAGCTGAAAGTAGCGTTAGCTGTGTTTTGTGGTTATGTCCGTCATTTATGCAGCCCAGTCTAAAAGTGAAGCTAACCGCTACGTGAATCACGAACGAGTGATGTTCATCACCCTCAGTCAGCTTAACTTGCGGCCTGTTCGCGTTTTCTGATATAAACTGTGTCTCTTTGGTTTTTGTTTAGTTCTCGTCCGTTCAGTGTGTTTTTGTTGAGCACAGTGTGAAAGCAATATACTGTTAATATGTGTCCTGAGACGAAAAGCGCCAGGTCACTTAGCTCGCGGCTAATTGAAGTAGCTAGTTAGGTGTCCAGTCTAGTGTTGGATTCCTCGGAAGCAGATTCTCAACACGCCGAACCAGCACAGCATGGTAGATCGTTAAACTAACAAACATCCATCCCAAAACCACCGCAGCTCGGTCGGAGCACAGCAGTCTGAACCGCGCTAACGTTACTCGTTTGAACCACAGTGGTTTTACTGCTGTCTTTAAAGTAATTAGCGGTGAATAAACCCCTAAAACGCAGATGAACAGTGAAGTGACTTCTGCAGATAAAGTGTAACTTACTGAATCAGGAACAAGCGTGAAAATAAAGCTTTTATGAAACCAGGGAAAAGTAAAATTGACTTAAACACATGCCAGTCTAGGCCACAGCACTGAGATTGGTTTAGATCCATTTAATTTCAATAAATGTATATATTTAGTCTGCAAAAAGACTGATATCAGGAGGGACTGCATCCTAAAAAGCCTGGTCATGTAGTTGAACGAAGACCAGAGTCTTTTTTAAAGCAATATTTGGTACGTTTATTATAATACAACATGTGTTTTTTACAAATGAATGGTAAAATTGCTGCGTCATGTAATAGTCATTTACCAAAATATGCGCTTTCACTAAATCTGTGCAATAACAGTGAAAGCAATAGTCTCATGAAGGTGGTGCTGTACAAACTTTAGAACTAACCAGTGTTTGATTTATTGATTTGATTAGACTTTGATCACTGCAGGTAAAATACATATTGTTGATGCTGAAATAGCTTCTCAGAGTTCATCCTTGGAAGAAAACCGATGTCTAGAGCCATAAATATGTAGCTTAATGAAGCTCTGTGGGTTTTCAGAGGGACCCAGACAAGGTTAATATGCCTGGACTTGATGAAAGTGTGCTTTAAAAATGATTGTTTGATGGAGGGGCTGTATGTTCACCTCATCCAGGTTCCACTGGAATTTGAGATGCTACTTCAACATCAGCAGTATGCATTCTACCTGTAGTTGATTCAGAATCTAAATCTATCTAAAGATGGATCACTTTATGTTCACTTTTGGCAAGTACATCAGTAAATTAGCACTTTAATATTCCTAATATTATTTCCTAATGTCACGCCTGCTAGAGACTCGTCTAGGGTGACAGACTACATTTCCCAGGATAACCTGGGAGATCATGTGACAGCAGACTTCCCTATGGAGTCGGAATCCCTCGTGGACTCCATTACCCAGCAGCCACATGGAGATCATGTGATCAGTGACGATCTGCCTCACACCTATCAGCACTCAGAGTCACCGGAGTTCTGAATGTTTCACCTGTGTGTTTGAATCATATGACTAATTTAGTTCAGTATATTAGCCTTTAGCTTAGGATCTTTGTGAGATATTGTTTCTCTCTTGAACTTACTGAGCGTTTTCTCTGGTTTGCTATACTCTGTTTTGACCCCGATCTCGTTTTTTGTTTGACTACGTTTTTGCCTGCTCCTTTCGTACCGTTGCTTTTTTATTGGATTTTTGATTTTGACCTTTTTGCCTCTCTGTCTTTAGTCTCGCCCTCTGGACTTGTTGGCCTGTGATGATGATCACCTTCATCATCATCTATCGCCTTTTGGTTTTGACCCACGCCTGTACTTCGACTACGACTTTACCTAGTGTTAATAAAGCCTGTACTTTCACTTTTATCCGCACGCGTCTGAACCTTGCTGACTGGTTACACCTAACAATATGAACAGCAGCTAACATTTAATTTTGGTTAAATTTGAGCTGATGATGGTAAATAGCTAAGCTACAGTTATGTTTTTCACACACCTGCAGACTTCTGATTGTCCACTTCTCTGACCGGTCTGTGATTTGTATTTGTATTTATGTTCAGGTCTGTCATTGGTGATGTGGAGAAGGACATGTGAGTGAACAATGGGAATTTACACAATTTGAAGAGACGGCAATGAGGATGATACTGAGCTATGGGATGTTGCCATTGGGATAGAGGTCAACAATCTTGGAAAATCTTTGGATTTTCCGGTGTTACAGCTCAGGTTAAATGTTTACCAATTAAACTGCATTGAGTCTTCATGCTCATGTTGGTTTTTGAAATTTTAGTTATCTTCATGCTGACATTTGAAATGGCATTCTAAAGGAGTTAGACATGACTCAACATGACTGAGGTAGGAAAGCACCACCATGGCTATATTTCCTAATTTTCCTGTGTCATGCAGGGCTGAGAGCACTTTGTTTTGGATTTGAGCTGATGGTGGTAAATAACTAAGCTACAGTTGTGTTTTTCAGTAAAGCCCAAACTTTTCTTGACACTATTTTTTATATAAACTGAATCTGTTGAATCAGTCGATATTTGGTAAAATGTGCATTCCTTGTCTTACATCATTAGAATGACATGATTTAATATATTGTCTGCTTAAGTTCAATAATTGACAGGTTGTTCAAGTTGTGACTTCTGGTCCAGTGTGTCTGATCTACTTCTAAAGTGCTTTATTTGGTGCGGGCACAACTTTTTTTGAGTGGGTAAAATAAATTTGAAACTTTGTCACTGTTTGAATTAGTGTTGATGTCAATAAATGTACCTGAAGCAGATTTTCTCACTTGTGTCTATAAATAAGTAGAACAAAGGAAATTTATTGACATGAGATATTCTGTCTCTGTCCAGTCAGTCTTTGCAAAATGGCAAAAGCGGCCAAAACACTGTAAAATAAGTTTTTCTCTGCAGAACGTTTAGTGCCTTTACTTTGTTGAAGGTGTTTGATCACAGTGATTTAAAAAAACATCTGTTACAGAACTTTATTGAAGGTTTTTGATCACAATAATATAGGAAAAATCTGTGAAATAACAGTTTTTATCTGCAGAACCTTTTGTGCTATCTATTTATTGAATGTGCTTGATCATCATAATAATTTGCTAAAACTCTGTAAAATAAAGGTTTTGGTCTGCAGAATGTTTTGTTCTATTATTTTATTGAAGGTTTTTGATCATAATATTTTAGTAGAAATCTGTAAATTAACAGTTTTTTTCTGCAAAACGTTTATTGAAAATGTCCGTAAAATTATTGTTTTTGTACCTTTTTTTGAATTTGGATATTTTACTTTAATTTTATGGTTTTTGTTTGTCAGTCGCTGCTGCCAGTCATTTGACTTTTTTTTTACATTTTACATTAAGTTTAAAGAGTAGTTACTGTGGATCTTTTTGTGTTGTAACATGATAACCAGATCAAATAATTAATTTCACAATAAAAGGAAATAAAGGTAAATGGACATGTAAAAAGAGTCTCATTACAGAATGGTTTAAAGCCAGAACTTCATCATTTCACAACATAGGTGTACTACTGCAGCTGAATGTGAGGAAAGTTGGCACTTGCTGTGCAGATGCAGTTTAAGCACTCTCATGATGTACACCTCCTGTTACAATCAGAAAAGATGGTTCTTCAAGGGTTGTTTAGTAAAGACAGTAGTTCTATATAGAATCTTAAACACTCACAGAACCAACTGCATGTTTAACTCCTTAAAATCCAGGCTTATTACATACTAAAGCATTTTATTCAGTACCTGTGGGGACTTCAAACTGGCTGAGCTGTTCTTAGATCATAGGAGTATGTAATAAAACTTTGCCATTTAAGGCTTTAACACTGGTAATTCAAGAGGTTAAAGGTTGAAGGAGAATTTGTTGTATAAGGCTGCATATTGCAGAATGGTATTAATGGTATTAATGATTAATATTAATGATGTGATTATGTTACCTTGTTTACAACACAGTCATTCCACAGACATTATGTAAAACAAATGTACTGTTATGTAAAACATACTTCCTTTAACTGTTGGAAGAGACTTCTGATCTGTAGTTTATCAAAAAATAGACTTGTGTAATTACATGAGGCAAAACTGAAGTTGATACATATATGTAATTACATAGGCTATACTTCTCTAAGCCATCTGGAACATTGGCTAAATCATCAGCAGTTACAGTGCTGTTGTATATGTTAATCATGTGTAACTACATAGTTATTAGAAACACTTCATATAAAATGGGACCCAAATGGATCTTGGAGTGTTTGTGGTTCTATACAGAACCAATGTCATAATTAAACAAACCTTGAAAAACCATCTTTTTTAGGGGTGTATTGTTGGAAACAAAAGCAGTTTATACAAATGTAATTACCTTGACCCTATTACACATTTGTAATTATTGAAGAGAAAATATGGAATTACTACTATCAAGTACTTCTGTAATTATATGAGTAAAACCCAAAGTTCATATATGTGTGTTTACATTAGCTGTACTTCTGTAATCCATCTGCAACAATGAATACATCACCAGTAGTTAGGTTGTTGTTGTTGCATGCATTGTTAATGTGTAATTACACAGTTATTAGAGTGGGATCATTTTTTTTTTCTTTTTCCTGAAACTGGAAAATGAATAACTTGTACTTAACAGTGGTTTTGACTGGAGACTAAATAACTCAAGGCTGCTGTCTGACTTTGCACAGTGCTGTATGTAGTAGAGCTGCATTGTATTGTATTGATTTTTAACCCTCTTCAAGTACTTTTATTAGTCAAATCTGCAGTATAAATAACATTATATTCCCTTTAATGAGCCAAACTGGCATTTTATGTTCTTCAGTGAAGAACACGTTCTAGAATCACCCCGACAGAGAAAACAAACGCAGAGCAGCACAAGGAATGAAAAACATTTGAAAGAGTTTCAACAGTCGCGTTAAACCTGTTTTACCCAAAAACCCCTCAGGTTTAATATGAGGAAAAGACGAGCAGATGACTGA
This sequence comes from Colossoma macropomum, assembly GCF_904425465.1. Taxonomy (NCBI): domain Eukaryota; kingdom Metazoa; phylum Chordata; class Actinopteri; order Characiformes; family Serrasalmidae; genus Colossoma; species Colossoma macropomum. Next base: position 2,189,446 of record NW_023494800.1, read on the forward strand.
TTTCCTGGGTGTAGATGCTGGTTGTTCAGATCACAGTAGGTAATCAGATAATCAACTGATTAACAAAAGCCTTTTGTACAGAAGTGTTTATCCTGTAAACACTCTTGTAATAGTTTACATTTTCATCTCCAATATTTACTCGCGTTTCACTGCGTCTCTGGTCGTGGGGCTTTTTCGAAGGATGCCGAGGCTTTTTAGGTCGGGTAAAATCTAACATCATCTCTGTTGTGAGTTTGCTTGCTTCCATGGCTGCAGCACTCTGTAGTTGCCTGGGTGTCAAAATGGACCTGGGAAATGGGCAGTGGGTGAAACTTTCCAGACTGCAACAAAAATTACAAAGGAGAACATACTGGTTTTAGCACTGCTGTCTGAGAAGCCAGCATTTCAACTTAGCATGTTTCTTTAATCTGTGACAGATCATGGTCATTTTATTATTTAGTACAGTAAATATTACGTAGTCTTCCTTTAAATGAGAGGTTATTGAGAGGTTATCCTAACAAGGTTGGTTCAAGTTAACTCAAAAAGAACTCGAAAAAGTAGAGCACTGCCAGCTCAAATGACTCTGTTTCAAATGACTGGGCTGTTTGAGTTAACTTTACTTGCTGAAGTGTGGATTACTGATAAATATAAAGTAACTATAACTCAAATGTATTTTTTTTTAAAGTTAAGCAATTTTACAGTGTAATTACTGTGGAATGTTTATGTTGTAACATGGTAAGTTGATCAAATCATACAGATTTACCAATTTCTCAGGACATAGGCATAAATATTTTAAAGTTAAATGGACATTTGCTGTTGCTGGGAAAATACAGTCACATTCCAAAATGGTTTAAAGCCAGAACTTTGTTAACCTGTCATAACACAGGTGTACTACCTCAGCTAAAAGTGAGGAAAGTTTAAGCACTCCTATAATGTACACACTCTGTTAAAATCAGAAAAGTCCACTCTTTAAAAAGATGGTTCTTCAAGTTTTCTTTAATAAAGACTATAGCTCTATATAGAACCTTAAACACAAAGAAACATTTGCATGCTTAACCTTTTAAATCTCAGACTTATTACACACTAAGCCTTATTATTCAGTAACTACAGGGACTTCAGTGCAAACTGGCTTAGCTATTCTTAGCTTATAGAAGTGTTTAATAAAAGTTTGCCATTTAAGAGGTTAAAGATCGAACCATGTCGCATATGGTTCTATATAGCACCAAAAAGGATTAAATTATTGTGGCAAGCTTGACGTTGCAACAATGGCAGAACGCTTTTTAGTGCTATATAGAACTCTTTTCAAAAATGCGTTATATAGACCCATATACAACACATTCTCCATCAGTCCGAAAAAAACATTTCAGCATGCAAAGACCCATCATCTTCATCATCATCACAGTCATTCTCTTAAACCGCTTGATCCAGCTAAGGTCACCATAGCGATAAGATAAGCAGAGAATCCCAGACGAGCCAGTTCCCAGTAAATTTCCTCCAGCTAATTCTGGGGGACCCCGAGCCACTCCCAGGCCAACTTGGAGATATAATCCCTCCAACCATACCTAGGATGACCTCAGGATCTTCCAGTAGGCTGTGCCTGGTAAACCTCCAAAGGAAGGTGGTCAGGGGGCCCGAACCACCTCAACTGGCTCCTCTCAATAGGGGGCAGTAGTGGCTCTACTTTGAGCTCCTTCTGGATGACCAAGCTCTTCAATTCACCGTTCAGGTTTAGACTTGGCAGGCCATTCCTCCCAATCACCCCCTCCAGGTTTCCCAGTCATTGCCAACAAACTCCAACTGCACGGCAGCCAGCCAGGGGCTTGTGAGTATCCCCACACCCGCCCGGCGACTCTCACCCTGTGCAACTCCTGAGTAGGAGAGGGACCAACCCTTATCGAGGATTTTGGTTCCAAACACTGAGTGGAGGTGAGCTCAACTATATCTAGTTGGTACCTCTCAACCTGCTGCACAAGCTCTGGCTCCTTCCCCCAGTGAGGTTATGTTCCACATGCCAAAAGCCAGTTTCTGCCGCAGAGGTCCATGCTGCCAAGGACCTCCCTGCCATCTCCCACTGCTTATACAGCACTTCACCGGTCCTCTACACTGGACCTTGCAGTTGGTGGGCCCACATGGGCCCCACGTTGTCTTTTCGGGCTGAGCCCGGATGGGTTATGTGGGCCTCCCCGCTGCCAGGCATTCACTGAGGAACACTACCCCCAGGCCTGGCTCTAGGAGTAGGTCCCAGTAACCCTCTCCAGGGCAGGATACATGGTATCTCGTGTCCCTTGATCATGGGGGATTTTGGATCCAGTTAGTCTGAGTTTTCACTCCAAACCTTTTTGCCTTGGGAGACTCTACCAGGAGCATACTGCTCCAGATGACTTAGCACTGAAGATTCCTAGACCACACAAGCCCTTCTGCCATGACAAAGTCCCAGTCCAGGAAGAGCATGCAAAGAACGCTTTAAGCAAATGGAGGTCCCACTTTATATTGAGTGTCTCTAATAACTGTGTAGTTACATATGCAACAACAATGTAACGATTAATGATTTAGTCACTGTTACAGATGGATTACAAAAGTCCACCTTATGTAAGTGCACATGTGTATCAACTTCAGTTTTGCCTCATGTAATTACACAAGTGTATCTTTATAGTTGTAGCAGCATATTCTTTCTCATGTAATTACACAAGGGTAATAACATGAATGTAATTACATTTGTAATCAGACTGGAACAGCTGTGTTATTCAGATGTTTTTTTGTATGTCATATCTTACATTAAGACATTACTAACATTGTATCTGCCAGCTTTTCTAACAATTAACTAGCATTTATGTTGTTAGTGCTGTGACATTGTAACCAGTTTCCACTGTAAACCATTCTGTAATGTGACAGTGCAGCAGACGTCCCCTTATGTAAAGGTAACTGTTATGACATTAATTAAATGTGCTGCATTTCCCCCAAAGCAACGTCTACATTACCACTCCATCATTAGACAGTACCTACATAACAACTACACAGGACCTGTCCTCTTATTTTAAAGTGTAACTTTAACACTACAGGACAGGCATCCTTCGAAAAAGCCCCACAACCAGAGACGCAGTGAAACGCGAGTAAATATTGGAGATGAAAATGTAAAATATTACATCTGTCAGAACCTGTTTAACTCATGCTTGATCTAAAATGCACAATCAGAGCTAAGAGTGTTCACAGGATAAACACTTCTGTACAAAATGCAGTTGTTAATCAGTTGATTATCTGATTACCTACTGTGATATGAACAACCAGCATCTACACCCAGGAAATCAACCATCTGCTCATCTTTTCCTCATATTAAACCTGAGGGGTTTTTGGGTAAAACCGGTTTAATGCGACTGTTGAAACTCTTTAGAATGGCTTTCACTCCTTGTGCTGCTCTGCGTTTGTTTTCTCTTTCAGGGTGATTCTAGAACATGTTCTTCACTGAAGAACATAAAACACCAGTTTGACTCATTAAAGGGAATATAATGTTATTTATACTGCAGATTTGACTAATAAAAGTACTTTGAGAGGGTAAAAAAATCAATACAATACAATGCAGTTCTACTACATACAGCACTGTGCAAAGACAGACATCAGCCTTGAGTTATTTAGTCTCCAGTCAAAACCACTGTTAAGTACAAGTTATTCATTTTCCAGTTTCAGGAAAAAGAAAAAAAAAAATGATCCCACTCTAATAACTGTGTAATTACACATTAACAATGCATGCAACAACAACAACCTAACTACTGGTGATGTATTCACTTTTGCAGATGGATTACAGAAGTACAGCTAATGTAAACACACATATATGAACTTTGGGTTTTACTCATATAATTACAGAGGTATATCTTTATAGTAGTAACTGCATATTTTCTCTTACATTATTACAAATGTGTAATAGGGTGAAGGTAATTACATTTGTATAAACTGCTTTTGTTTCCAACAATACACTCTTAAAAAAGATGGTTTTTCAAGGGTTGTTGAGTATTGACATTGATTCTATATAGAACCACAAACACTCAAAGATCAATTTGGGTCCCTCTTTATGTGAAATGGTTTTGGGTGGGCAGCCCACAGATAACCTGATACAGGCCCACTTTGGGTCACTTCACACTGGGTCTACATTATTTTGTAGTACACAGTACACAGCAGATTTCAGTGGGCCTTATTCTCCAATATTTCCCTACGTTTGTTCTTATATGTGTTCTTGAGAAAGATCCTAAGATGAAGTCTCTGTCAGATTCATGCCGTGTTCAGTCGTGAAATTTCCTCACTACTAAATATTCCACAGTCAACTGTCAGTGGTATTATTACAAAATGGAAGCAATTGGGAACGACAGCAACTCAGCCACAAAGTGGTTGGCCACGTAAAATGACAGAGAGGGGTCAGCAGATGTTGAGGCGCATAGTGCACAGAGGTCACCAACTTTCTGCAGAGTCAATGACTACAGACCTCCAAACTTCATGTGGCCTTCAGATCAGCTCAAGAACAGCGTAGAGAGCTTCATGAATGGGTTTCCATGGCCGAGCAGCTGCATCCAAGCCGTACATCACCAAGCGCAATGCAAAGCGTCGAATGCAGTGGTGTAAAGCGCCACCACTGGACTCTAGAGCAGTGGAGACGTGTTCTCTAGAGTGACGAATCACGCCTCTCCATCTGGCAATCCGATTGATGAGTCTGGGTTTGGTGGTTGCCAGAACGGTACTTGTCTGACTGCATTGTGCCGAGTGTAAAGTTTGGTGGAGGGGGGATTATGGTGTGGGTTGTTTTTCAGGAGTTGGGCTCAGCCACTTAGTTCTAGTGAAAGGAGCTCTTAATGCTTCAGCAGACCAAGAGATTTTGGACAATTTCATGCTCCCAACTTTGTGGGAACAGTTTGGGGACGGCCCCTTCCTGTTCCAACATGACTGTGCACCAGTGCACAAAGCAAGGTCCATAAAGACATGGATGAGCGAGTTTGGTGTGGAAGAACTTGACTGGCCTGCACAGAGTCCTGACCTCAACCTGATAGAACACCTTTGGGATGAGTTAGAGCGGAGACTGCGAGCCAGGCCTTCTTGTCCAACATCAGTGTCTGACCTCACAACTGCGCTTCTGGAAGAATGGTCAAAAATTCCCATAAACACTCCTAAACCTTGTGGAAAGTCTTCCCAGAAGAGTTGAAGCTGTTATATCTGCAAAGGGTGGGCCGACATCATATTAAACCCTATGGATTAAGAATGGGATGTCACTCAAGATCATATGCATGTGTATCAACTTGTCCTCAGTGTTGGTATATTAGAGTCATTTGAATGAGCAGTACACAGCTAGTTCTTCAATCAGTTCTTTAATGCTTCATTTTATTAAATTTAATCTTTCATTACATTCAATCAGTTTAATCAGTTTTACTTTAAGTTAAATAAGTTAAATCATCCCTTCATTATTTTAAACTGGGCATATTAACCATACATTTTGACTTGGTTTAATCAATCCTTCATTAATTAAATAGGTTTAGTCACACTTTCATTATGTTAAATTACTTTAATCAGTCAATTCCTTAAGTGGGTTTAATCAATCCTGTATTAAGTTATTTAAGCAATAGAACACGAAAGGGTGTTCAAGCTTTTTTGTTTTTTTATTGTGGCAGTTTTATGGCTCAGTCCGATTTGGTCAGACTCTGAAGATGAGATGAGTTATTCTCTCTCTGAAATTAATAAAATCACTCTGGTTTGCTACAAAAAGAACATTTCCAGAAAAGTGATGGTGCAGTTTTGTGTTTGTTGCTCTTTTTAAACAGTAGATGGCGCAAAAGCTCTTTGCAGTGGTCAGTAGTGAGGAAGTGATTTATGGGATTACTGTGTCTGTGGGTTTCAGGTGTGTTCATGTGTATGTTAGTACAGAACTAATAAGAGCGCTCATGTGCTGATGTAACCCATTACTAAGCCAAATAACAAAGTAATAACTAATTATAAAGGCACTGTGAAATGCCCAGTCAGCAGGTCAGGTAACACTTTATTTGGATGGTCCACTGTAGATGCTTTGTAAATGCTCAGTATATCTTTAAGTAAAATTCAACTAAATATCTATTAAATGCAACTGAACTTTAAGCTGAGTGTTATTTGGAGGATCCACTGTAGATGCTTTGTAAATGCTCAGTCTGTTTATAAGTAACATTCAACTAAATGTCTATTAAATGCAACTGAACTTCAAGTTCAGTGTGAAAGAGTTTATTAAATCTGACCCTAAACCTAACCCTAACCTAAAGCTCAAGGTAAAACCTACATCTACTCCTAACCCTAACCTTAAGATCAAGGTAAAACCTACATCTACTCCTAACCCTAACCTTAAGATCAAGGTAAAACCTACATCTACTCCTAACCCTAACCTTAAGATCAAGGTAAAACCTACATCTACTCCTAACCCTAACCGTAACCACAATGTTGTTTATAATCAACTGAACATCACCGGAAGTCTGTTAATGATTTAAGTATCTGTAGAGCATCTATAGGGGACCATCCATATAAAATGTGATCAAAGGTCATTATCAGTGACAATGTCCAGAGACTCTCTGTGACTGACAGCCTACTAGACACAGCAAATAAAGGCACTAAGACTAGAGTTTAATGTGTTGTTTGTTGTTCTGTTCAGTGTTCTGTAGCACACTGTGTCCCTCAGCCGCGTGAGTGTAACTGAAATCACAATTTTATATCCTTTTCATCTTTCCTGTCATCAGTGTTCTCCCACTACAATACCCAGCATGCTTTACTCAACTTGATGCCGCCCAATCCACTGCTAGCCTATCCACTGAGCAATAGGCTAATAAATGCAATCTTCCCTCAGAGGCACCAAAAATCCACCTCAGAACAGCTGTAGTCTTTCAAAAGCTCCTCCCACCTTCAAGGTGCATCACTAGGAGGTGGTTTCCTGTCTTTAAACCAGAAAATTTTTCTCTAATGACAAAAGTAGCACCGCTGTGAAGGCGAAAGATGAAGGACATTCATCGTTGTCATATATATAAACTAAATACATATGTAAATAATGTTAAATAATAGGTAGTCAGGCTTATTAGATTGGTGTTGGATTTTTTAATTTTTTAATTGGATTTTAATAGGATTTTCTGATTTTTTTATTTTTTTTTACATAGTGATCTATAGGATTTTCTGAATCACTGATGAGGAAAATGTTCTAAAACTCGCTGGAGCTCCTGGAGGGCAAGCAACACAACTTTACTGCCACTTAGTGGACATCACCAGTAACTGATTTCACCTCACTGTACAGTTAAAAACACAAGGTAAAAATCTAAATCATTAAAATATTTTTAAAATATATAAATATGTGTATAAATACATATACATATGTTGTATAAGCTTTCCTTGATCAGTTGATTAATCTGAATGTCCTTTGATATGAAGTGGCCTGAAATATTGACAGAAAACTGATGTTTTTTTAATCTCAGTGTTCCTGCTGTTGCTCTCCTCAGACAGTAGATGGCACAGAAATGCTTTGCAGTGGTGAGAAGTGATGGATTTTTCTTTTTTTGTTTTAATTTGGTGTCAGTAAGTTTACGAGGAAATAATATAATTATATGAATTTAATAGTGTATTAGTAGGAAAATAGCTGTTATACAGTAATTGCATCAAACTATATCATTATAAACTGATAAAACAGATAATAATAATAATAATAATAATAATAATAAGCTTTATACACTGTTAGTGCATGATCTGTCTAAAACTGTTCAGGCAGTCCTTCTAATTAGTGAATTCACTACTTTAAGGTGACCCATTGTTTTCCGTGCTCTGGATCAGCTGCACAGGGGCCTAAGGTCACCATGCCCAACGCCAAGTGTGGGCTAAAGGGGTGGGCTGGGCTGTGGAGCAGTGGAACTGTGTTCTCTGGAGTGATGGAGCTCCATCCAATACCTTTGGCATGAGCTGGATTGATCCAGAACTGACCATCCAACATCACTACCTGACCTCACTAATGCTCAATCAGATCCTCACAGCAATGTTCAACATCTAGTGTAGAGCCTTCCCAGAAGAATAGAGGCTGTTACTGCAGCACAAACTCACTATTAACACCTTCATTTCAGAAGAAACGCTGGAGTGGACAGACTTTTGGACACAAAGCAGTTCAGTACATGTTTAAATTGTGTGTTGATCTTTTCGAGTTGAAGCTGCTGATGTTCCTGTTTGATTTGTTGTGCTGAAACAGGGACTGCAGCTCAAAGTACACTTTGATATGAGTAAACAATTCACTGTGTTTTCCCTCGTGATAAGAGAAAACGTGAGTTGGTTATGGAATGATAGATGATCCATGAGATCCTTTGATGCTCCAAGGTACTGTGTTTGTATGGTAGTTGACATTGTTATTGCTCTGTTTGTGTTTGTTGCTGATTCAGGTGTCTCCGTGGTCGTGTGCAGGACAGACACAGTGATTGTATACCAGCCCTAAACACCAGGCTGCACCAAAACAAATTTGCAAATAATAATGTGTTGGAGCAGCCCTATAATTACCTGAACTGCCTCGAGGCAAAGTGCTGCTCAGCTCCAGTCTGCCTGTGTTTTTGCACTCCCACACCTACCTGCTCCTATTTAAATGGGATTTCAGCTCTTACAGCAATAAAATTGATGATAATCCTATTCCAATTACTACAATTAGATGTGGGATTATCATTGATTTGGTCATTTTAGAGCCACACTGTGCAATTTTTTTTTGTTAAAACTGAAAGAAGTCTCATTACTAAGTGAGGAGAATGAAAACAGGCTAGAATGTGGTGAGTAAAGCCTAAAATAATCATTTAAAAGTCAGAGGCATCGAATTTTTCACACCACGTCGTATGTCTTGACGTATTAATGTCACACACAGGCTCAAAAAGAAGGTCCGACTCGATGTTTCAGCCTCAAATGATCTAAAAATCAACATTATACTGATGAAAATATGATGACAATAGTAGATAATTCACTCACATCCTCAGAAGACGCTCCTTCACCAAGTTTAGACTGAGTTCTCTTCAATTCACCTGCTTATGGAGGTCCAAAGCACAACCGGCAGTAAAAATTCTTCCACACGTTGTGTGCAGTAACATGCTTCCACCAGAGAGGTCTCCAAATCCCCAAATCCTGTATAGTGTAGCTTTAAGAGCTAAAATCAGTGATAATCATTGACTCTCATTGATTCTAGCTCTTGAAATGACTCCATAAAATCTTTGGGTTCTTCAGGTCCGTCATAGTCTTCTAGCAAAGAGCTACTTCTGGTTACATAATGCCATCAGCAGCTTAGCTCCGCCCACTCAGGCTGAAGTTACAACTCCATTTTCAAAAAAGTCGGGACGCTGTGCAAATGTAAATAATAACAGAATGCAATGATGTGCAAATCATTTAAATCCCATATTTAATTGACAAAAGTACAAAGACAACATATCCAATGTTGAAACTGAGAAATTGTGTTGCTTGTGAAAAATGTATGCCCATTTTGAATTTGATGCCAGCAACACATTCCAAAAAAGTTGGATGAGGCAACAAAAGACTGGTAAAGTTGCGTAATGCTAAAAATAATCACCTGGTGGAACATCTCACAACTAATTAGGTTAATTGGCAACAGGTCAGTAACATGATTAGTTATAAAAAGAGCATCTCAGAGAGGCGGAGTCTTTCAGAAGATATATATGTACACACACATTACACAAGGTTCTTTGAAGCAATGAGAACCATTATGGTAGAGGAGAAACATAAGTGTGGAACCTTTTATAATAACTTCCACATCAAGGAAAAGTTTTACACCAATTAAACTTTCCCCCAGAAACATAATGTCCAAGACAAGAAACATTTAGGAACCTGTCTTCTCACTTGGAGTGCTGAGTTCCCTATAAAACTGCAGTGGAACTTATTAGAGCATCTGTCTACACTCTTAAAAATAAAGGTACCAAAAGGGTTCTCCGCACAATGCTATAGAAGAACAAGGTTGGTTCCTTAAAAAAAAAAATAATAATAATTTAGTCTTCAGTCTTAAAGGCACATAAACAACAACAGCTTGTTTAATTCTAAGAGATAAACAGAGGCTGGAAATTTTTAATGTACAAATGAATTATGACTGTTTTGTTTTTATTATTATTTATTTATTTTTAGGCCTAGAGTTTTGTTTTTGCCCAAAAATGAGGTCACACTCTATTTGTTGTTATTATTGTAACTGAATAAATTCTATTTTGAGGCTCCAAAATCAGTGCAGTTCACTCACCATCTTGTGCATCACCACACTGCACTGATGTTTTTGTTACATATTTACTGTCCTTTTTTTCTGTGTGTGACTGAAATAGCAGGAGAGCACTCACACATGCTGTCTGGTCCCCCCACTTCTACCCCCCCCCCACAAACCCCAGCAGTGTCAGTCTTCATCACTCTGACAGAGAGCAGAGTCCAGCTGAGCTGCAGTTGAGCTTTCGATCAAATGATTTCTTTCACAAACAATCAAATTGGTTAAAATGTTTCATCTGTCTGAGAAAACCACTAAATACCCAGCTATTCCATATGTTCCCCTCTCTCTCACTCTCTCTGTCACTCTATCTCTCTCTCTCTCTCTCTCTCTCTCTCTCTCTCTCTCTGTCTCTCTCTCTCTCTGCCTCTCTCTTTCTCTCTCTGCCTCTCTCTCTCACTCTCTCTCTCTCTCTCTCTTTCTCTTTTCTCTTTTCTCTCTCACTCTCTCTCCCTCTCTCTCTTTTTCCTCTCTCTTCCTCACTTTCTTCCTCTCTCTCTTTTCTCTCTTCCTCGCTCTTCCCCCTCTCTTTTCCTCTCTCTCGCTCTCTTCCCCCCTCTTTCCTTTTTTCTCTATCTCTCTCTGTTTTTCTATTTCCTTTCTCTCTCTCTGCTCTTTCCCTCTTTCTTTTCTCTCTCTCTTCATCTATCTTTAGCTTTCATTTCTCTCTCTTTAGCTCTTTCTCTCACTCTCTCTCTCACTCTTCTTTTCTCCCCTTTCTTTCTCTCTCTCATCCCCCCTTTTCTTCTTACTTCTTCATCTTTTTGCTTAACTCTCTGTCTCGCTTTCTTTTTCTCTTTCCTTTCTCTCTCTCGCTCTCTCTTCTCTCACTCTTCCTCTTTTCCCTCTCTCTTTTTCTCTAACTCTGCCTCTTTCTCTCCTTCCTTACTCTCTCTCTCCATCTCTTTTCCTATTTCCCTGCTCTCGATTTTCTTTCTCTCCCTCTTTCCTTTCCCTCTCTTTCTTTCTCTCTCTTGCTCTTCTCTTTCTCTGACTCTCTCTCTCTTTCTCTTTCTCCATCTCTCTGCCTCCTGCTCTTTCTTTTCTCTGTCCCTCTCTTGCTCTTCTCTTTTCTCTCTCTTCCTCATTCTCTCTCTGTCTGTCTCTCTCATTCTTCCTTTCTCTCTCTCTCTCTCTCTCTCTCTGTCTCTCTCTCTCTCTCTCTCTCTGTTTTGTTTGTCCCTCGTTTGTAACTGAGACGTGCTCGTGTTTGTTCTCTGTCTTGTCCTTCATGTTTGTTCTTGTTGTAATACAGTGCAGCTCTCAGCGCTCAGTGGTGTTTGTCTCTGTGCTGTCGGCTGTACAGACTGATAGTCTCTGATGGAAACGTCTATCAGCCGGTGGCGTGATTACTGGGGGTGGGTGGGAGGGGGCGATCCCACTGGGGCTATGGCAAAGAAGGGGGGAAATCGCAGCAACAGGTCCCCAGAAATCTTCATTGGGCCCCTTTTACCAACATACACCACCAGTTTTCTTCCATCAGCACTGCAGACAGAATTGCTGTCCTTCAAAACACGAAACATCACATTCATTATGTCTAACTCTAAAATCTTTGGCAGATAGTCTGACTTAAAAGTTTAGGTTAGCGTTAGATAATAGTGGGTGGCGCCTTTGGAGCATCAACTTGCTTGAGACATCAAGATAACAAGTAAACAAGCAAATTACTTTGTCCTTTTTTTAATTCATAGAATGTAATTATATGCCACTGCCATCAGCTCAAGCTGCTTAAAGAAAGCTAATTTACTGAAGCTAATTTACTGCTAGTTTCTGTGTTCTTATGATTGTAAAGATCAGTGGCATCTCTGGCACAGAAAGCCTGGTGGGGCACGAAAAACTGTTGGGACAGCAGCCAACTAGTCAATGAAACCACACACAAACCTGATCCAAACACAAACACACTCCATCAATGAAATCATAATTCACAAATTAGCATAATGGTGCAGGAGTCGGTGGAAGTGGAGAATATTAGCGAATATGATAACGACATTAGATCTCTCAAAACCTGGTTATACAGCATCAAGTTACAAATACTAAGTTATCTAGCAGTAACAATCACTGTGGTCTGCAAATACACATCCATAGCAACATATCAGAGCAGGGAAACACGTTTTCCTGGCGTTAGGAATAACACGCCCTGTAATAATGCAGAATGACTCACCAGCAATGTTCACTGCTTGAAAAGAAAACATGCAGGTCGATCTTTCATCTGGGCAAACTGGTCAAAAACTTTTCTCTCAAAGTCACCAATCCATGAATGAATTTAAATGATACCTTAGCAAGAGCAGGCAAGGAAAGCAGAAGAGTGTTTTTAGGTCCACTCACAGTTAGCCATGTTTTTCTCTTGAACCTCTCTGGACTGAAGGAGCAGTTTTTGTCCTTTCCAGACTGAATGATGTTAAATCCTCTGGCTGGTGTGTCCCAAACGTTTAATCTCTAATTTCTGCTCTAATGGCTGGAACAAAATTGAATGTTTATTACATTTTCGACTTGACTCATTATATCGCCTTGCTATTATGTGTGGCTACCACAACTGATGAGGAACTATGGCTAGCTGTGTAGCAACACCCATACCGTAAACAATGTTTACTAAATGCCTGGACGTATGTAAATTTATTATGTTTTATTGGCTGCTCTCAGTATGGGGCCAACGTGATTGGGCCCCACAGCTGGTTATTGAAAGCGTGTCACTTGGTTAGACGAGGGCTGATGGGCCCCATGCTCACCAAACCAGGACTGATGGGAGAAATAGGGAGCCTACTGGCGTTTACACAACAGGTACAGGAAGATATTTGGAATGCATCGGACAGCACTACCATGGTCATGTAATAAACACCCAACAATGTTAGTTACAAAGAAAAATCTATATTTCAGTTGTTATTACTGAATTATCATGTCCTGCACTGCTACACAGCGACATCTGTTGGGGCGAGGCCCCACCAGCCCCGAATGTAGAGACGCCCCTGGTTATGACAGAGCTGAATCTTCTTTATTTGGACTAACTGCGTGGGTTTAACCTCTTTCTGCAGCACCCCCTAGTGGCCATTGCACAGGTAGGATGGAAGTCAGCATGAATATTTTTAATTAACATAATCCAAAACAAAGTAATCTGTTAACAGATGAACTAGGTCTCTGTTGTCTCCCTGTGTGTGAAATGATGTTGAGCTGCTAGTGAGCAATGAGGGGTGAAAGGGGAGGGGTGAGAACCACCTGCTGTGAGAAACTATTCACACCTCTCCACAAAGATGGCTGTGCCAAGATAAAAGAGACCACCGCAGCTTTCTTCATATCAAACAATCCTGCATAACACGATAAGCACAGTATTTAAACACATCAAACACACTATTATACAAGTTTTGTTCACCTACGAAGATGGAAATCCAGTTTCAGTCTAATAAATTACACACACTTGCACTGAAATACTTTCCACATACATTCCACCAATGTTACTGAAGGGAAAAAGTGCAAATTTCAACTGAAGCAGCTCCATAACACCTGGAAATTATGTTTTATGGCTACTGTGAAAAAGGTTTAAATAAAAATACCTGAAATTTTACTAACTAGTAAATCAGTGTGTTAGAGAGCTCTGTGTAGGAATATTACTAGTACTATCAAGAATTATTATTTAAATACCAATATTCATACTTGGTGTTTTAAATGACTTGTTTTAACAGGGAATCCTGCTGATTTTTTCAAAATTCCTCCATAAGTGAATGTTTGAGATGTAAACAGAGAGATTCAGAGTGGTTTGGTGTGAAATGGTTCAGATGTCTTTACAGTGGTGGTGATAGGAACCAGGGGTTGCCATGACCACAACACAGATATAGACATTTTATTTACTATCCAGAACCACCAGTGAACCTACACAAACCTACAGTGAACCTAATGTTTTTAAAAATATATACTTTTTTGGCCAAAACTTCTCAAACCTACAGTGTCTCAGACATCAGGCAGTGAATTCATAACCATTTCAAGTAATAATTTTCTGTGAGGGAGCTTTTAGAGGTGGACGTCTGGTTCCTATCACCACCACTGTGAACAGTTCTGACTCAGTAAGTTTCTCTAGAACAGAGCGTTTCACACCAAACCACTCTGAACCACTCTGAACTGCTCTGTTTACATCTCAAACACTGGAGGAATATTGAAAAATCAGCAGAATTCCCAGTCTTGACCATTTAATTATGCAGCAAATTTGAAAAAAATGGCACTGGTGGACTTTCCCTTACACCAGGGGTCTCAACCACTCAACCTTCTTGCTTGAACTAGACACCAGACATCTTTTCTTTTTGAGTAACTGCTGGCCCATGGATTGTTGCTGGGGGAAGGAGATGGGAACGCACACTATGCTGCAGTGCATGCTGGGGACTGTAGTGTATCTCAGTTTGAAATGAGCTAATAATAATAGAATATTACAATAATTTCATGGGCCAAATAGAACTGTGCCACGGGCCTGACTTGGCCAACGGACCTTATGTTTGACACATGGATGCAAATATTGCTGGTAGTAATGAAAGCATGCTGTAGTTTTATATGAAGTATTTCTGACTCACTCAGCCTCTACTCTTCTGTGAAGGCTTTACACTAGATGTTGAACATTGCTGTGAGGATTTGATTGAGCATTAGTGAGGTCAGGTACTGATGTTGGATGGTCAGTTCTGGATCACTCCAACTCATCCCAAAGGTATTGGTTGGAGCTCCATCACTCCAGAGAACACAGTTCCACTGCTCCCCAGCCCAATACCCCTCTAGCCCATGCTTAGCATTGGACACAGTGACCTTAGGCTCAAGGGCAGCTGTGTCAGAGTGTCCCATTCTATTGGTCAGTGCTTTTCAATGAAGATTAAAGCTGTGTCAGCACTGGGTGATGTTAAATTCACTCTGTCTAGATAGTTTTGAAAGCAGTAGAGCTTTGATTGCAAATGGATTTGCAGTATGTGGCTCACGTTGAGTCATTTCTGTACATTCATGCCTTTTGGAACAGCAGTTGTTGAAATGCGTCCAAACACTCAGTGGTGAAATTGCTCTGTATAGCGTTTCAGTGCCTTGGTGCCTGCAATTTTATGTGGTTAAATTTTACGGAATGGAGACGTATGGCAATCAAACTCTAAAGTCTATGTATTCTCCTTTTCTTAATGGGAATTTAGCCAAGACAGTGTTATTGACGTTTACTCTGAAGGAATCTTCTCAATATTGATGGCACAATGGCTGTAATATGAAACCTTCTGTGACCAAAAAAAAAAAAGCTAAAATTGGCAGCGTCTCTTGATTTATCATCAGCTCGGTGCACAGACATTTTGGAGGGCTGGGACTCGAAGGGGAAAATGGGCAATGTGAACATGAATTAAACTTAATAAACCTTAATTTGCAGACACTCTTAACAAGAGGTAGAGAGGAATCCAAATGTAGGGTGAAGAGTTTTCCCAAGGCAGTGAAGAACAATAGAATTGCTGCCTGAGTAGGGATTTGAACCCTGCTCTCCAGTGTGCAAGCCTGTAATGTCTTTCACTATGACCAGCCAATCATAAGTCTGTCACAGAGCCTCATACAAATTCTTGTTTTTTTCACAATAACTTTGACTTATAACTTTGAGATTTTACTGCACCCCTTTATTAGCTGGGTTTTCATCCACGTTTATGCATATTTTGGCATATTGAATAAAAAAAGACTTGCAAAATGACAAATGTTGGATAAAATAATCAAATTTTGTATTAAAGCTTGTAGACCAGGGGTGTCCAACGTCTGGTCCCAGGGCCAAATGTGGCCCATGGACAGATTTTAAATGGCCCATAGCTTCTAGAGTGTGTTGTAAGTTGCCCACCTGGCAATACGTTGCAGATCTTCTTTTCACCTGATGGTGGCGTTTAGTTAAGACTTAAGCCGTAAAGCACAAACTGAACACTGAGAACCAGCAATTTTACTGAGATGGAAATTTGAATTTTTTTTTTTATTATAACACCAAATGTGCCCTCATATGTCAATCAACAT
This sequence comes from Colossoma macropomum, assembly GCF_904425465.1. Taxonomy (NCBI): domain Eukaryota; kingdom Metazoa; phylum Chordata; class Actinopteri; order Characiformes; family Serrasalmidae; genus Colossoma; species Colossoma macropomum. Next base: position 2,205,656 of record NW_023494800.1, read on the forward strand.
GAAACACGGCATGAACATTACAATAAATATTCAGGAGGGCAACTAAAGCAGCTGCAGCTCCCCGAGTCTCACAGCACCGACTTCTTATCAAAGCAAACTCAGCAGTTCAGGTAATATTAACTCTTTAAAGCCAAAGAATAATGATCAATTTATGTTGTTTAATCCCCTTTTCTCGTTTAATAAACTGATTTCTGAATTTCATTGCGGCATTTATTTGATATGTAAAGAATATAATCCAACAGATCTTGCTTTGTCACATAAATTATATTTTTGGGTAACACTTTACTTTAGGGTACAGTACATTAGGCTACATGACACCTACATACGCTTGTCATGTCTACCTTATATACCTTATATAAATATTTATTAATGCTTATTCCAATAGGCATTATTTGTTATAAATGTTACATTTGCCAATTTTGATCAAAGTAGCCTTTATGACAGATGACATCTGCTGTAATATACATTAATAAACATGGTAGCACTTTACTGTAGGGTGCTGTTCATAAGGCTGCATGACAGCTACATAAGCTTGCCCTAACAACTGATGTAACCCTACATAAATGTTGATAAATGTTTATTCCATCATCCGCTATAGGTTATGTTTGCCAATTTTGCAAAGTCAGCTAAAGTAGCCCTTATGACAGATGATGCCTGTTGGAATAAGCATTTATAAACAGTTATGTAGGGTTATGTTAGTTGTCATGACAAGCTTATGTAGATGTCATATAGCCTTATGAACAGTATCCTACAGTAAAGTGTTACCATAAACATTTATATGGGTTATGTTAGTTATCATGATGAGCTTATGTAGGTGTCTTGTAGCCTTATGAATGATACCCTACAGTAAACCTAATTTTTGAAAAAGTAAACATGAATACTAATACACATAATACATTTGACATGTTTTATTGTTACTCTGAATAAACAATACAACAATTTGTTATAAGCGCTTACCAATCCAAATTACTCTGAATGAGCAATCCAACATTAGAAGAAGCCTTGTGCATCTTTTACACAGTGATAGGAAACACAGTAGGTCATAATGTACGCACCTAAACTCTTCTAGCGGCAGATTTACACACGTTTAAGTGGTCATCACCAAAATCTCAGAATGGATCACCAGCAAGATGCTCAGTTTGATTATTTGCTCTGCATGGTTGTATTTTTGATATTTTGAAAATTTGACATTTAGAAACATTTGTGAATAATATTTTGACGTAGGAAGATCTGGCCTTCTTTGAAAAAAGTTTGGACAACCCTGTTGTTGACTCATTTAAGGTGGATACATTTGTAGCATTCACTGCTATTGAAAGAGACACAGTTTATTGACTAGATGTTGTGTTTAATTAAAGCGCTGTATTTGGCCACAGCCACACATTAAGACAGTTTTGTCTAACAGTTGCTCTAAGCCTCGTTATGTCTTGCTTTCTCAGCTGTCAGTTTTAGACTGACTCTGTACTTCCTAATCTAACAGAACACAGCTCTGGGCTAGTCCTGCCTTCACAGTAAAAGTCCTTCTCAGAACAAATGCTAGAGACCTAATACTCTAAAATATGCGGAAAATGATCAACACACTGCACATTTTTAGAGGTAAAAAACAAACACGATACACTGCGATGGAAACACTTTTTTGCCAAATAAATGATGTAAAAGTCATATGAGATTGTCATGTGTTTTGTCCACAGAAGCTACAAAATGCAGACAACGAAGACATTAATGTAGCCTTATCTTATCATAGAAAAAAAAACATACGGATTATATTTGGATGGATAAACATTTGGTGTGAAATATAAAAATATGTCTGTAAAATTAAACACAACAGCACCAGAAAGCTGCTCAAAATCAAGGATTTCTCTGCAAACTCACTCCAGATTCCTCAAAAGGGTTTATACGGACATGAGCACAGAGCGTTTCATTCTCTCATACAGCCTTATTGATTAGTTGCTTGGAATTTGACAGCTGGGTGGAAACATGAGGACCACAATATTATTTTTGGTTGCTCTTCAAAATAGCCACATTATGAAATGTGACGCTCTCAGAGAAATTATTGCGTTTTATTGGTGGGATTTCCGGGGCTGTGGTGATGCGTCCACTCATGACAGGTCGGACTTACTGAGGTGAAATCTCCACAGGTGGCCTTACTAGACCACAGGGGGCGCTCAAGAGTGAAGAATCTTGTTGAACTCAAGCCAAACCACAAGCTCTATTCCCTGGCAAAACTGACCAACCATTTCAATACCAGTTTTAAGAAGCCCTTGTCCATTTGGCCTCGTCATTTTCCCTCAGGAATCCCCGACTTCATCTTGAGGGCAATTCCATTACTGTATTAGCTCAAGTGAAGTTTATTAGACGAGCTCTCTGAGGAACCGAGTGTCAACTTTGGCAGCAGAACTTACCCAGAACTGATTGCGGGCTGATGCATTTCGCTTTTCAAACCAGGAAATAATGGTAAACAAAGCCATTTATGAGCCAATAGCAATACTTACAAAAGCTTCTTCAAAAATTCTTTAGTAAAGGCAGTGGTTCTGTTTAGAACCGTAAGTTCTCTATACAACCATTTGCATGCTTAAATTGTTCTTTGGTGAAATGGTTCTTCAGTTTGATGGAGAATCTATCGAACCTTTTTTTGAAAATGGTTCTATATAGCACCAAATGGGTTCTTCTATTCTTACAGGGTCAAGCTTGTAACAATAGAAGAACCGTTTTGATCCTCGAACCATATACAGCACGTTCTCCATCAATCAGAAGAACCACTGCATTTCACCATGCAAAAAACATTTAAGCTTGCAAATGGTTCTATATAGAACTCATGGTTCTAAATAGGATCATGCCTGCTGATATACCTTCACACTTTCCTCTGCTAGCTGGCTCATTAGCATGCTAAAGGCTACATGGCTAACAAGAATAAAAAGGCACTACAGCACGGTTCTACTCCAAGTTGTTTATAGCCAGACAAAGCAGTTACTCACACGTTATGTGCATCATGCTTAAACAAATTTCTCAAAAAAGTTTGCATTGCAAAGTTTGCATGGCTAGCTGATTAGCTCACTGAGGATAGCATAGGCGAGTGTGTCCCATTGATTAATCTCCTCCTCCCTTCTGCTGTGAGTGGCCACTTCTGTAACATAAACCATCACTGGGACAGTTCCCCTCTTGTCACTGGGGTGGAACCCTCAAGGCTCCATCTCAGTACCTTTAGTCAGGGAACATAACTGAACCATAATCCACTGAAATGATATGTTCTAAGCTGTACTGACTCCACACACCCCGTCTCGTCTCCAGGCTTTTATTTTACTGTTCTGTTTTAAAACATTCGGTTATGAAAAGGTATAAATACAAAAAACTTTTCACCTGGAAAAACTTATTTAAGGTTCACAACTGTATATTTCTAAAAGTGTAGATGTGAGTAGTGAGTCAAAATGGGGCTTGAGACTGGCTGAATCAGATCTTGAAGAATGGCCATAAAACATAACTATTACACTGTTAGTAATAAAGGTTCTGTTCAGGTACATGTTTCGTTCATCAAGGTCCAAACAGTGTAAATGTTCCCTCAAAGCTCCAACAGTGGTTTTAAGGTCTGATTGTGACCCTTAAATAAGTTTTTCCAGGTGAAAAGTTCGTATTTGTACCTTTTCATAACCGAATGTTTTAAACAGAACAGTAAAATAAAAGCCTGGAGACGAGACGGGGTGTGTGGAGTCAGTACAGCTTAGAACATATCATTTCAGTGGATTATGGTTCAGTTATGTTCCCTGACTAAAGGTACTGAGATGTACCCTTGAGGGTTCCTCCCCCATGACAAGAGGGGAACTGACCCAGTGACAGTTTAGTACCTTTATTTCTGAGAGTGTATGCACATCGACCAGGAGGGCACCTGTACAGCCTGAGGGCAAAGGTTAGGGGCTCAAACCTCCTCTGGGGTCTGATGTGCTTGCTTGTCATAGGTGTTGGCCTGTTTAAAGTTGTACTAGTTCATCCTCCACCTTTCAGCAGCAGAATATAACAAACTCTTTCACAGTTTCACCATTAGAGCAGATCTGTAGAGCCCTAAAATCTCCCAATCATTGTTTTAAGGCTGAGCTTGTTCTCCTACAACTCTTTCGTAATCTCTTCAAAGCCTCTGTCTTACTGGACATGCTGCAGAAGTGTTAGGCAAGACATGAAACCGAAGCTGAGCTGTTTGGAGAACCCAGACTGCTGGCTGTTTCTGAAGATGTTAGAGCCGCTGATCAGCTCAGTGGGGCTTTTTGGAGCTTTTTACTCTTTTGGGAACTGCATATACCTAGAACAGGGGATTGTGGCAACCAGACCTTCTTCCAGCTGAACTGGAGCAAAGAAAACTGATAGTGGTATCTTTTGATATTTGACTTAGTGAGGTTGTTATTTTTTTGCTCATTAAATTTCAATTTCTGGTATCATTGAAAATATGTCTAATAAACCATCTATTATAATGAAGAAACCTTAATGTCACTATTGATTCTATTAGTAATTAAGTAATCTAAATATTATTTTGATCATTAATCAAGTAATCATATAAACAGTTTATAACAGCAAATTTTAATTTTACCTCATATCAATATATGAGTGTCAAATTTGTAACTACAAACAAATGCACATCCATGCGATCCTGCTGGTGTGGGTTTCCTCTCTTTCAGTGATGAATGCAAAAGTAATTTACGTGCCAATAGCGCCCCCTGGTGGGTACTGTTCAGACTGTTGAATATGGCTTTATGATGACCTCCAAATTCACTCTTTGTCATTCAAAATGTGAATGAATTAAATTGCAAAAGTAAATTTTAATTGCTTAATTTTTTTAATTGAGCAATCAATTTTAATTGAGTAATCTTAACAGCGTTACCGATACAGTGATGAGGAAAGTAAGTACTTTTGAAGCTTTGCATTTGTCTCATTGTCTCCATTTATCTCCTTTCCAAGTGCATTATTGTTGCTTTATTGCACTTCCATACTGTAATATTCTTTTGCTGTAAATTTGAGATTTACTCACAATACCACTGATTTGGAAACTGGCAATTGGTTCATTGTTTCTTTTATACTGATGCTTGACATTTTCTGAAAGAAGCCCAATGTTGTCAATCCTAAAAGAGATGCCCAATAAACAGATCTTTAAAAAAAGTAACGAAAAAGCATGAAATCGTCCTTCAGATGCCCTGTATACTCCACTGTTGTTTAAATGGCAATATCATAAACTCCATCCATGCATTTACATTCCAGTACAGTGATGGTGAACGTCTTCATATTTCACCACATTGTAAATATAGCGTCATGACTCACTCACAGCAGAGTGGGCCTGTATTTAGTTGCTGCATTAATACGCTGGGTTCCTCCTCAGAGGAGAGCTGTAATAAATCTGGAATAAAGCTATAATAAAGCTGTGATAACGTATTCGATGGTAGGCTGCCAGATGGGAGCCAATATTCCAAGAGTTTTCTATGACAGGGTGCAGTGATGATGTTTTCTGTCCACTTTTCTCCAAAGCTATGAAGAATCTGACACTGCATCAGTCTGAGTGATGTTGGATGATAATCATGCAGGGTGGGGTGTAGAGTGGGCTTGCTGTAAGGGTGGGTGTCCCTAAGCCTCGCCGAAAAACGATCTGTAAATAACAGACATGTGTTTGAAACCGGGGCTGCATTTCAGCGCGCTCCAGCGGCCAAACCGCCTCATCCACAGCTTCAGAACAATCACGCTGTAATAGCCCCAAATGCCCCTAAAGTGGCGTGGAGGGAAGCGCTGCGTGCCGGGTGTTTCTGATTATTGAGCTGAAAGCCTGCGGTGTGTCAGGTTAAATTAACCCACTCCTGACAGACCGGAGAGCGACTCGGCCCGGCGCACTGAGCAGCACACGCTGAAGGTAAACAAACAAAAACCTGCTGGATGACGGACCTTGACCTGATTCAGTTTAGCGTTAAAGGCGAGGGGTTAAAGCGCTTCACTCCAGCGATCTGATTTATTAGAAATACAGTGGGGCCCAAACGTGTGAGACCACGCTGAAAATCTGGGGGTTTTTTTCTTTTAAACTTGAAAATAAGCAAAATTTTAAACAAAAAAAAAGAAATATTTGCAATTCTGCACAATTACTAGGTCACTACTCAAATTTAAACTTCAAATTGTTGAGGTCTTGATCAAATTTTTTTCGTAGTCTTATCTCTTCCAGTTCGTGTCCAGATGATTCTCAAGTGGATTTGATCTACTGATCAGAGGCTTTTGAATGAAATGAATGCAAAATTGAAGCATGTGCCCGCTATTCAATGTAAGTTCAAGCCAAAAAATGTAATTTACACAGTTCTCACCTCACTGCCAACTGTAGTCAATCAGCCAAGGCACATTTTATCACGTTTCATGCTGGAGGCTGATATAGCTCACAAGTAAGACAAGCTCATAATGGAAGATGTCTATAAAAATGGACAGAACTAAGGTCACAATTCAGTTATTTTGTTAATTTTTTAAACTTTTTATCTGATAGTAAAACTGTCATAAGCTATCATAATGTAACAGTGTTTAGCAGTGTAATACAGCATCACTGTATTACACTGTAAATTCTTTCATTTTTTGAATTCTGCTGTGGGATCTCAGTTGTTCTGTACGGTTTACAGTTGACTGTACACAAATCTGCACTAGTTCCTCCACTCACATGCTACGATGATGCCCATCCACATATAAACACACACATTCATACGCAAGTTTTAACACCTCCTGGCAAAATTACATGATTAGTTGATTGTTAAAGTGAAAATAAGTCAACACGTCCTCTACAAACAACACACTCAAATATGGCTTAACATCTATTAACTATAAAAATTATATAGTTAATAAACATTAACTATAAAATGTGCTGAAATGTTCACACAGGCCACATTTTCCCTCTTATTTTCCCCCCAATCTGTTGAATTCAGCAAATAGACTGTAGTTGTGTATTAAAATGTGCAGACGTGTGTTCTTGTAGAGGACGTGTTCACAACCTGACTTACAAACTTTGCACGTGACTGTATATAAGGCCAATTCGAATATGTTGCTTTGTTGTCCTGTCTAGTATTTTGTCTTGTGCACTTATTGTTCTGTATATTTATTGGCCTGTATGTTTATCATCTCTTGTATTTATTGCATATTTTGCACTCGTTTCACTCTGTCATGTATCTGCACTCTATGTAGTTCTGTATAATGTGCTGCTGTTCTTTGTTTGGGGCCTAAAGAACCACATTTCATTACAATGTATACAGATTGCAGGGCAGAATGACAATAAAGACCACTTTACATGACTTTTATGCAGACATTTTCACCTCATACGCTTTTTTGCTCACGAAGTTACCACCATAATGACACTGCTAATTTCCATTAGTGCCTCTATGTGATTTCCAGTCTTATTTAACAGCAAGATAACTTGTAAGGGCCCTAAGGCCATACTAAGCCTAACAGCTCCATGCTCCCTACATAGTGCACTCTGTAGGAATTAGTAAATATTGGCTCCTGTACACAAAGAGTGCATAATATATATAACAAATAGCCATTTGGGATCCAGCCACTTCCATTCTAGACAAGTAGTGCACAGTTTCAGTGCAGAAGCCAGAACTTCATAACATACACAAGTGCACTGTTTAGGGAAGAAGGAGCTGTTTGGGTTTGATGGTACTTGTAGAAGTGACACTATTTAGTGTTTTATATTGTGGTTTTACAGTGAGACGTGTACTAAGTACTTCGATTTAATTCAAAGCCTGTGATATGAATGGAGGAGTTATTTAGCCTGTTAGCTGATTAGTCTTGTGCTTTGAACAGGGATCAACCAATCAGATTATGGACCAAAACAGACATTTACATGGAATACAAGTATCAACATGGTCATTAATGAGATATCCAATGACAGCTGGGATAGGCTCAGCATCCCACCGTGACCCAGAAGGATAAGCGGTTTAGATTATGTGTGTGTGTGTGTTTGCCTCATTTGTGGAACATTAAAATAATTGAAGGCTTGTAGTTTACTTTAAATTTTGCAATTAGAAAAATAGCTGTATGCAGACTGGAGGTGAAGACATTGTGCTTATAATTAAAATATGTTTTTGTGCATTTTTTATACACACATTTTTATACATCACCATTCAAAACCATTTTTAGTCTTATTTACACATTTAAATATATAAGTATATGATAATAGCTTTCACACTGTGGTTTCAAATCTTATAAACTATTCGCCACAATTTTTTAAATTCAAAATTTGAAAAATTGTGTGAACAATAGGTGAAAAATTTTAAGATATTTGAATTTATCCTATCATTTTCTACTTATATGTTTTGCCAAGTTTCCTGCCAGGAGATTTGATCTCCAATTTTAAAATATGGATTTTGGGTATTGATTTTCTTCTTTTGTGATTTTCTACAGTGACACAAGTCACGTTAGAATCTTCTGTTTCCATTCATTAATTTCTTCATTTTTATTTACAGATTATTTACCAGCTGGTTATCTGAAACAAGTGAAGTTGTTCAGGATGAGCAGAATAGAATCATTTATATTCATCTGATTATATGCAAAAATCGAGAAATGCCCTCAGACCCCAGAGGCCTAATGAGCCCCTCTGATTCTGAACCGAGCTGAAGCAGCACACCTGGGCAGGTGAAGGCCGAGTTTGCAGTTTACACTCTACAGGGCAGACTCAGTGTTGTAGGACAAAGGAAACGTTTCCCCAACAGTGACCAGGGCCAGTTATTTAATAACGTTAATGCCAATGTCCTTAACGAGAGCTGAGAAAGAGCAGACGGCCGCTCTAATTGGCGACGGGGTCGAGTTGCAGGAATCTGACAATTATTTTAAATTGATTGCACGACGTTTTCCCTGATAGCCAATCTGATCGTGTTTCTGATCGTGTTACATCATGTGTTGGAAATTGGTTCGAACACACTAAAGACTGCCAGCAATTTCCTGCCGTGAGTGCGGGCGAGTCTTTATGGCAGAAAGGTGGACGAGCCGGCGGACACAGTCGGCGTACAATGACCGTTCAGTTGATCTAATTATCCAAGGAAGTATTTAGAGGCTTAATTGAGATTGCAGTGGGAAATTGCTCTCAAATAGCTCTCTCTCACTCTCTCTCTCTCTCTCACTCTCTCTCTCTAACTCTCTCTCTCTCCACCGTGAACACAGCGAGGGAGGGATTTCGCCTCTTTCTCTTTGTACGTAATTAGAAATCACATAACCACCCTCCGAATGGCCTCTGATTGGAGCACGTGTGTGAATTCCCCTCAGAGCTGTTTTTGAGAGAGTAGACCTGAGTTTTCTTTTCATGTGCATAGAGTCGTATTAAAGCAGCTGGTCAAATTACATGTTTTGTTGATTTTCTGAGTGAAAATAAGTTCCTATACAGGGAGAAAGCCTAAATATGTGTAAATTTCAGTGTACCATTGCTGCTTATTTGCTTTAACATGTTGGGATAAAAATAAAACATAAAATATAAGATGTGCCATAACTTTTGCACAGACCATATTTCAAATGTGTTAAATTAAGCAAATGAAAAGTAAATTTCCATTAAAATGTGCGGAAGTGTGTTCTCCTGTTAACTTATTGTTTTGCATAGAAACTTGCAATTTGACTGGGGTGCACAAACTTTTGCACACTGTAGACTGTAGAGTTGAGTGCTGTTACTTTATACTTTATTTTTGGCATTGCACTACTAATCTGTGTCTATCTGTACTGGCCATTTCACTTTTTATTTTAGATTAAGATTTTATTCTTATTTTAATAACACTTGATTACAATTCATTTCAATAGCACTTCGTCTTTAATTCCCTTTTATATGTTTTTTATTTTGCTTTTACATGTATAAAATATTTTGAATCGGCTTTGCTTTGCCATGCAGTGATTTTCTGCTGTAAGATTGGACAGGCCATCCGGTGCAGAGTACATTTACGTGTAAGAGCAGGATTGGGATGTAATGGAATACAAATAATCAAAAATACATATTTAGAATACAGAAATTAAGTATCTGTATTCAGTTCAAGTTACATTTTGTAAAGACAGTATTTAGAACAGTTACTTAGGAATTTTTTTGGAGAACAGTTTTAGACTGCTCAGCAACTAAATAAAAAAAATACATTTAAGTTTTTTAATTAAAAATGTAAACCATGTAAAAAAAAAAGTACACGGCATGTAGAAAATATGCTTCTTAGATGAACTTTAAAGAGGACCTCAATTAACCCCTTCTTTACAAACACTGAAGTTCCTGCTAAAGCCTGAGTAGACTGATAAATCAATGTGATGATCAGTTATTAATCTCAGTGTTACTGAGCTCTGCTAAAGCCTGAGTAGACTGATAAATCAATGTGATGATCAGTTATTAATCTCAGTGTTACTGAGCTCTGCTAAAGCCTGAGTAGACTGATAAATCAATGTGATCAGTTATTAATCTGTGTTACTGAGCTCTGCTAAAGCCTGAGTAGACTGATAAATCAATGTGATCAGTTATTAATCTCAGAGTTACTGAGCTCTGCTAAAGCCTGAGTAGACTGATAAATCAATGTGATCGGTTATTAATCTCAGTGTTACTGAGCTCTGCTAAAGCCTGAGTAGACTGATAAATCAATGTGATCGGTTATTAATCTCAGTGTTACTGAGCTCTGCTAAAGCCTGAGTAGACTGATAAATCAATGTGATCAGTTATTAATCTCAGTGTTACTGAGCTCTGCTAAAGCCTGAGTAGACTGATAAATCAGTGTGATCGGTTATTAATCTCAGTGTTACTGAGCTCTGCTAAAGCCTGAGTAGACTGATAAATCAATGTGATCAGTTATTAATCTCAGTGTTACTGAGCTCTGCTAAAGCCTGAGTAGACTGATAAATCAATGTGATCAGTTATTAATCTCAGTGTTACTGAGCTCTGCTAAAGCCTGAGTAGACTGATAAATCAATGTGATCGGTTATTAATCCCAGCATTACTGAGCTCTGCTAAAGCCTGAGTAGACTGATAAATCAATGTGATCAGTTATTAATCTCAGCGTTACTGAGCTCTGCTAAAGCCTGAGTAGACTGATAAATCAATGTGATCAGTTATTAATCTCAGAGTTACTGAGCTCTGCTAAAGCCTGAGTAGACTGATAAATCAATGTGATCAGTTATTAATCTCAGAGTTACTGAGCTCTGCTAAAGCCTGAGTAGACTGATAAATCAATGTGATCAGTTATTAATCCCAGCGTTACTGAGCTCTGCTAAAGCCTGAGTAGACTGATAAATCAATGTGATCAGTTATTAATCTCAGTGTTACTGAGCTCTGCTAAAGCCTGAGTAGACTGATAAATCAATGTGATCAGTTATTAATCTCAGAGTTACTGAGCTCTGCTAAAGCCTGAGTAGACTGATAAATCAATGTGATCAGTTATTAATCTCAGAGTTACTGAGCTCTGCTAAAGCCTGAGTAGACTGATAAATCAATGTGATCAGTTATTAATCCCAGCGTTACTGAGCTCTGCTAAAGCCTGAGTAGACTGATAAATCAATGTGATCAGTTATTAATCTCAGTGTTACTGAGCTCTGCTAAAGCCTGAGTAGACTGATAAATCAATGTGATCAGTTATTAATCTCAGAGTTACTGAGCTCTGCTAAAGCCTGAGTAGACTGATAAATCAATGTGATCGGTTATTAATCCCAGCATTACTGAGCTCTGCTAAAGCCTGAGTAGACTGATAAATCAATGTGATCAGTTATTAATCTCAGTGTTACTGAGCTCTGCTAAAGCCTGAGTATAGACTGAGTATAGTCTAGTATGTTTTAGTGTAATAATGGTATAGTTTAGTATGTTTTAGTGTAATAATGGTATAGTCTACTGTGTTTTAGTGTAGTAATGGTATAGTCCAGTTTATTTTAGTGTAATATTGGTATAGTCCAGTTTGTTTTAGTGTAATAATGGTATAGTTTATTAAGTTTTAGTGTAATAATAGTATAGTCTGGTATGTTTTAGTGTAATAATGGTATAGTCTAATATGCTTTATGTAATAATGGTATAGTTTAGTATTTTTTGTGTAATAATGGTAAATTCTAGTATGCTTTAGTAATGGTATAGTCCAGTTTATTTTAGTGTAATAATGGTATAGTCCAGTTTATTTTAGTGTAATATTGGTATAGTCTAGTATGCTTTAGTAATGGTATAGTCCAGTTTATTTTAGTGTAATAATGGTATAGTCCAGTTTATTTTAGTGTAATAATGGTATAGTCCAGTTTATTTTAGTGTAATATTGGTATAGTCTAGTATGCTTTAGTAATGGTGTAGTCAAGTTTATTTTAGTGTAATAATGGTATAGTCCAGTTTATTTTAGTGTAATAATGGTATAGTCCAGTTTATTTTAGTGTAATATTGGTATAGTCTAGTATGCTTTAGTAATGGTGTAGTCCAGTTTATTTTAGTGTAATAATGGTATAGTCCAGTTTATTTTAGTGTAATATTGGTATAGTCCAGTTTATTTTAGTGTAATATTGGTATAGTCCAGTTTGTTTTAATTTTAACGATCTTAATGGTACATTAATGGTCCAGTCTTACCCCTTTTTTTTTGCTTTTCTGATGTTAGTGATGATGATGATGTTTAGAAAAACAGTAATGAATTGTCTTTGAGTGAAACTGAGACTTTTCTGGTATATGTATGTATTTGTTTTGCTGCTGCTCCTCTGATATCCATGATGTCTTGAGAACATTAAAAGCTGGTTAGAAGCACAGAGTAATTTACAGTTTTATTTTTCTGAGACTTTGTTTTTCTCCTGATTTACTGAGCTGTGTTGTATTGGAACTACAGGGTTTAAGAAAGTTTAACCTGGACTCCAGCGGCTCCAGACTTGCATTCCTCACTGCTAAAACATAGGAATATCTCAGCCAGTTTGCATTATTTTCCATGTAGTTACTGAATAAAAATCTTTTAGTTGTGGCGTTTAAGAGGTCACGAAGTCCTGCATCAGGAACTTGTGGAAACCAGGAAACAGCATGTTCCAGTATTTACCCTCGTCATGAAGGGACGGATATGTTTTTCATTATTAATAGTATTCTTAAAGTGATCTTATGTGACTGTAGTGCTGCATTAATAACTCGAGGCAGTCTGTGATGCTGTAAGGTTCTGCTGAATGAAGTGTTTTGCTGCATGTAGAGGCTGTAGATCAGAATAATTGAGCTGTTCCTCTTCCCCCTCTCTGAAATCCGCTCTGTTTTCTTTTCTGCAGGCTTTTGGCTTCGTGTCTCGAGTGGCTCTGCAAGCAGAGAAGATGAACCATCATCCAGAGTGCTTTAATGTTTATAACAAGGTAATAACTTCCACTGAGCCGCCGCTTCACGGGCCTGGAGCAGTTTATAAAGCCTCTCGCAGTGTTTAACATGAGCGTGGAGTGTGTGTAGAGTGTGTGAGAGGCCCTAATGCAGACGCTCTTCGCCGGGTCCTTTGAACACGTCAGGTTTACACTGCTAGCAATCACGCTAGGCTACGCATTGCTCGCTCGCTAGCTCGTGTTGCAACACCAGAGTTTCTGAGGGCCGGCGGGGAAAAAGGGAGAAGATTGGAAAATAATCCTGACGCTCTCTGGTGAAAATCTTTCGTCTATGTGAAATAAGTAGCGCTGGATATGACAAACAGAGCCTTAAATCTGCCGAAATCTCCCTTTAGCCTTTAGCTTCTGAGTTACTGTGTGCTAGCCCTGCTGCACTGAGAGGAATTCAGCCATTAATCCTCTCTTTATTAAAGTGTCTGCAGCTTTCCACTCCAGCGAACGGCCACATGACCCAAATGTGAGTGTTATTCCTCGTGTGACGGAGACGTTTTTTCACTTACACTTGGATCTTTCTGTTTCCTTCAGGTCCTGATAACTCAAACGGAGCACGACTGTCCAAAAAAGAGTAAATTTACTGATAAAGCTGCCCTCAAAGGCTGATTTCAAGCTTGTAGACACCTGGATTTCACCTCTTTTCTTCTGCACACTTAGCATTTCTTTTCAAATGCATTATCTGCCCCAGAAAGTGCCATAAATAACTACTTTATTTATTTGTGAGTAAAGGAAAAGTGAACTGCAGTGGCCAAAAATGGCTCGTTTTGTTTGTTACATTCATGAAAAAGCAGCTTCCATTGGATTTTACTCTTAGTAGTTAAGTAGTTGAGATGTAAACAAAGTCATTCTTGGTGTGAAACACTCAGTTCTAGAGAAACTTAGTGAACTGTTCACAGTGGTGGTGATAGGAACCAGACGTCCACCTCTAAAAGCTCCCTCACAGAAAGTTACTACATGAAATGGTTATGAATTCACTGCCTGATGACTGAGACACTGTTTTATGATAGTTTTGAGAAGATTTTGGTCAAAACCTTCTGAAGTTTTGAATAAAGGTGAATGCAGGTGTATTTTTTTTGGTGTACACACTTAAAAAAGATGGTTCTTCAAGATTCTTTAATAAAGACAATCGTTCCATACAGAAACATGAACACTCAAAGAACCATTTGTATGCTTAACTGGTTCTTTGATGGTTCTTCAGATTAATGAAGAATGTGTTGTACATGGTTCTATATAGCACCAAAAAGTGTTCTTCTATGGTTATGATGTCAAGCATGTAACAATAGAAGAACCATTTTTGGTGCTGTGTAGAACTCTTTTTAACAAAGTTCTGTAAAGAACCATATACGACATTTTCTCCATCAATCTGGAGAACCATTTCTCCATGCAAAGAACCCTTTAATCTTGCAAAGGGTTCTTTGAGTGTTCATGGTTCTATTTGTAACCATTGCCTTTATTAAAGAACGCTTGAAGAACCATCTTTTTTTAAAAGTGTAGTTTTGAGTGGAGAAACTGTGGAAAGTGCAGATTCTCAGCTGTTAATCTGGACCACATTTGTGTTTGAAAGTAAAAGAGGAAATATTTTAATATGGTTTGAATTTGATGAAAAGCTATTTTTGTGTGGACAGTTTCCCAGAATATTATTTACCATGTTTTTATTATTTTGCACAGAGACAGAAGTGCAGACTTTAGCCTGCCAATACTCAGACAGAAAAGATCGGGGCTCAGTTTTTAGTACAATTATTATTTTTTTATTATTATTATTGAGATTTTAATAAAGTATTTAAGAAAGAACAG
This sequence comes from Colossoma macropomum, assembly GCF_904425465.1. Taxonomy (NCBI): domain Eukaryota; kingdom Metazoa; phylum Chordata; class Actinopteri; order Characiformes; family Serrasalmidae; genus Colossoma; species Colossoma macropomum. The sequence goes on from NW_023494800.1 coordinate 2,220,746, forward strand.
AAAGAAAAATAAAACATGTTAAAACATAATGTAAGTAAATAAATAAAGTTGTATGAATTTCTTAAATAAAGATGACGTTGATGCCCATCTACATATAATCACATACACTCATATGCATACATTTTAACCCCTATTAAAGATATTAGATTTTATATATTTTAGTATCTGATATGTTTAAATATTTCTTTCTTATATTAAATAGTTTTTAATATTTGATATTTGTTATTTTTAATATCTTAATATTTGTATTAATAAGTATTTATGATATTTTTCATATTTTAATATTTCAAATTATAAAATATTTCTTTCTTATATTATTTTTTTAATAATAATATTTTATATTTTTAAATATTTCTTTGTGGTATTAAATATTTGTTCATATCGAATATTTGATATTTCTAAATATTTTCAATATTTGGATCAATAAGTCTTTTAATATTTGATATTTTTAATATTTCTTTCTTATAAAATATTTTTTAATATTTTTTAAATATTTCTTTCTTAAATACTTAAAATATTTTATATTTAATTCATTTTTAAATAAAGATGATGTCATAACAGGCTGCCACAACATTACATAAGATTATATCATAAAGGACTTCAGCTACTTGTTACCAAGCAGTTGCTGTAGACTGGCTGTTGTTGTTTGCAGGCTGTCTAGCGCTGTGTCTGAGACTGAAGGCCGCTGCCTCGATATCTACCTGTGCTGTCTCATAAGTCAGGGCCTCAGAATGCAGCGTTGTGATAAACGTACCTGCAACCAACTTGCGTTTGAGACACTCTTCGAAAGCAGCGTTACATCACAACGTTGCAGAGATGCGACAGCTCGCTACTAGCTGTTAGCGTTAGCATCTTTTATCCAGAAGTCCTTATAGGAAAGTCTGTTCACTCGGAGGCCATCTTAGTAATGCCTCCAGGCAGTTATTTCCAGCCATAAAAGACCTGGGGCCGGATTCATGAAAGTGTCTTAAGAAAGAAAATCTTCTTAAATGTGTGTATTTTCTTAATTTAATTCTTCAGAAAAAAGTTACAAAATCACTATTCTTCAAATAACTTCTAAAGAATAATATTTTCTTTTCTTAACTATTTTCCTAAGAATAGTTCTAATTATAACTAAGTGTTATTCTTGACAGTATTATGTTCTTAAGTGTTTTCGTATCCTAATGACAGACTTACACTCGTCTTAGGCTAAAAAAACTGATTAGGTAAAAAAACTAAATCAGTTTATCCACTCCTGCCCATCCTCGTCTCTTGCTTTCCACTGTTGCCCCACAATTATTGTATTTTCCAAGGAGGATTTTTTCCCGGTTGGCTGTTTCTTCCACCATCACCTCTAGATCTTGTTTGCTAATTTTTTTAAACACTTGGTTTGATATTTTTTCCCCCATTTTGCTCCTCTGAGTGGATTTAACCAAATAACGGAAATGACAGTTAATACAAATTCAGCCTTGTGACCGGAAGGTCGCCGGTTCGATCCCCTGAACCGACAGTATGTGACTGAAGTGCCCTTGAGCAAGACACCTAACCCCCCACTGCTCCCTGGGTGCCATGGATAGGGCTGCTCACTGCTCCGGGCAAGTGTGCTCACTGCTCCCTAGTGTGTGTGTTCACCAGTGTGTATGTGGCGTTTCACTGCATGGGTGGGTCAAAATGTGGAGGTTAAATTTCCCTGTTGTGGCTAATAAGGATCACTTAATCTTAATCATTTATGATACGGAGTAAAATGCAGCATAGTCGACATAAGAAAACAATTCTTAAAAAAATCTTAAGGATTATCTTAACAGAATGCTTGAGAACCCAGGTTGTTGCTAGGGTGTTGCTATGGTACCCTATGTGGTTACTAGGGTGTTGCTAATGATCTTGTATAATCGTGAAATAATCTGGGTGCACAAATTTTTGCCCCTATTCATTCATACACTCTTAAAAAAAATGGTTCCTCTGGGGTTTTTAGCAAAGAAAATGGTTCTGTGTAGAACCATGGACACTCAAAAAAAACCCTTTGCATGATTAAAGGGCTCTCTGAGTGCATGATCAGATGGTTCTATATAGAACCTTTTTGAAAAGGGTGCGGGGTAAAATGCAGCGTAGGCTACAAAAGAAAACAATGAAGGTTTTCTTGAGAAAATCTTAAGGATTATCTTGACAGAATGTTTGAGAACTTTTTCGAATTGCCCGGAAAAACATTCTTATGAACTTTGTGTTTGTCTTAAGAAGCTTCGCAAGGTTTCATGAATCTGGCCCCAGACCTGTTTCTGAATGGGACCAAAACACTTCTAACTGGAGGCCACATTATCGTTTTAAACCCACCTTTGAAATCACTGATAATATCTGTCAAAAACCTCATCAATAGTTTATAGGGTTTGGCACAGAAACACCAAAAAATGTGATTTATTTATTTTTATTTTTTGGGGTTGTTCTGGCTACTGTGCTCTTTTATTTGGCTCTTTTTCTTGAAGAGCGGGACTTTCTCCGGATAACAGACGCCATGTTGATCTTTATGAGCTTTCCCAATTCATATTTCAACCAGTGACCATCTCCTCTTATTATAACGTCTCCGGATACATCTGCACTGCCTTCAACATCAGCCAAACGGAGGAACCTCAGCAGGCAGCGTCTTATACAGATGGTCGATTTGGACGTGACTAGGTGCCGTCCTGTCTTAGAACGCTGTGTAATTAAGCTTTTCATAGTCCATGTAGTTCTTCGGTGTTCTAGAAGTATCATGACATCATTTATCACAATAGCCAGGGATGGAAAACACTTGTGAAGTACACACGTAAAAAAGATGGTCCTTCAAGGGTTCTTTTGTATAGAAAATGGTTCTATATAGAACCACAAACACTCAAAGAACCCTTTGTATAATTAAAGGTGTTTTATTCAGTCATACACTCTTAAAAAAGATGGTTCCTCCAGGGTTTTTAGCAAAGAAAATGGTTCTATGTAGAACCATGGACACTCAAAAACCCTTTGCATGATTAAATGGTTCTTTGAGAGCATGATCAGATGGTTCTGTATAGAACCTTTTTGATAAGGGTTGTGTATAGCACCAAAAAGGGCTCTTCTATTGTCATGATAGACAATAGAAGAACTTTTTTTTGGTGCTATCCCGAACCTTAGTCTATATAACCATCTACAGCATATTCTATACAGCATACCCTTTTGCAATGCAAAGAGCGCTTTAATCATGCAAAGGGTTCTTTGAGTGTTCATGGTTCTATGTAGAACTATTTTCTTCACTGAAGAACCCTTGAAGAACCAGAGAGTGGGAAAAATAATCAAGTAACAATGATAGTATGGAAATGTACAGTGTGCAATTATTAATAAGCACCTTCTTTAAGACGTTCCTATGTAAAAGCACAGTGTTCCCTCGGACTCCAGTATTTGTGTGGTTTACTCGAGTATCACTGAAATTGAATACTTCTACTTTTACTCAGTTACATTCCCAAGAGATTTTTATGCAGGAGAACCTGAATGGTTTAAGGATCAGTGGTGGACAGTAACGAAGTAAATGTAGTTCGTTGCTGTACTTAAGTAGTTTTTTCGTGTATCTGTACTTTACTGAAGTTTTTCCATTTTGGGCGACTTTTTACTTTCACTCCACTACATTTCAAAGTCAAATATCTCACTTTTTACTCCACTACATTATGAGAAATCTGTCGTTCCTTTTGGTTTATGTGTGCATAAAAACATAACATGTCAAAACGAAAGAAGCGCACAGCAAAAACACCAATCAGGGCACAGCGCACTTTGTTTTGAGCTTGTTTTGACCTGTTGGTCATACCGACCCAGTGCAGCACACGGTTCAACATCAGTGCAGCAGCGTAAAATTTTGGGAGAGTCTATTCAACATAAATGATGAACTAACCTAACTTTGTGTAAATAGACCACAATATAGAAATATGTACACATATGCAGTTGTGACTGAATTTATAAAACACATTTCATTTTATAGTAAATTAGTTTTGGCTAGTTTATGTTTATGAACAGAGACCTACAGATGCAGTTTAGTAAAGGAAACTCATTTGTGAATCTGAGTTTAAAGTTTTTTATTAAACTTAAACTTGTAACTAAGTTCAAATAAATCTTAAACTGAAACTTTGCTTGTTTGTAAAAAGTGATTTCAGAGCCACTCAGTTCTACCTGATGGAAACTGTTTGCCTTCAGTGTTTTGTACTTATGATAATTTTAATAGACATCAGCGTCACTAATTAATGACATTCTATCTCTTATTCTTCAGGGTATATTTTGGTCTGTCCATCTGAATTTACATGACCAAATCGTAAGGCGAATTATTCAGTAACTGCATGAAATAAATGTACATTTTTATTTTATTTTATTTTATTTTATTTTTTAAAGTTCCCCTCAAATTAACAGAAAATGTGTTTTATGATCATACACATATGGCTATATGCTTACAGTTTACTGCTGAAAAACAAAAATCTTAGACGCTCTTTGTATTATTTTATGAAAAAATTATTTTTACAGAGCAGATCACTGAAGAGACGCCATCTGTTTATACTTTATAGCCCAGATTTGTGGAAAAATGGGTCGACTTTCAGTAGAAAAAACAAACTGAGTTCAGCTTCTTTTATTATAAGGGTTTAAAATTACATCACCCATCTATTTGACTGGAAAGAAGACAGTTACAGCTCCCATACGACCCCCACCTTTTAATGTAGCTTATGAAATATGAAAGTCATGAAGAATATGACGAAGTGCGTTTTGGAACCACCGGTGGTCTCAAGGAGTAGAAAATGTTAAAAGACTGGTTTACCAAGAGAGACACTGGAGTATTTTCACCTAAAATGAGTTAATGAAGCAGAGTCTTGTTACAAAACTGATAATAGGACATCAGAGACATAATTAATCTTTTAGTACTTTCACTTTCGATACTTAAGTACATTTGAAGGCAAATACTTTTGTACTTTTACTCAAGTGGAGGTCTAAAGGGAGGAACTTCTACTTTTACTGGAGTAATATTTTACCTTGGGTATCTCTACTTTAACTCAAGTACATGGTTTGTGTACTTCGTCTACCACTGTTAAGGATGGATCTTCATCCTGATGGGGTTCTTCTTCAGCATTCACTAGATTGGTCGACATGGAGAGCCGAGTAAATCTCTGTTTTCCTGGAGGTTTTTGTAAGTGTGGCGCACAGCTGACTCTCCAATGTGCTTAATCTTGGGTCGGATTCAGAATCCGCCACAAACTCTCACTCCCAGCCAGCAGCGGGGCTTCTGGCTTCTGGCTTCTGGGACGTTTGACAGATGTAGTAGCCAGATGTGGCCCCTTGTATAATTGGACCCAGCTGACGCTGCAGAACGGTGGATGGCTCTGACCTGTCCTTTTCATTAATTTGCTTTCTCTCTCTGAGGGCCGGTTTCCCAGTTCCAGATTGAGGCTAAATCCAGACTAAATAGAAGTTTTAGTGGTGGAACATCAGTTGATTTGCAGTTTAATACAACATTTAATCCATGGCTGAAAACATTGACCCAGTGGATCATTCAGAAACAGAGTGGCAAGACTTTCCATAGACTGTGGTAGAAGGTGATCGGGAGAGCGAGGGTCATTCACTGTCTATCCTGAGTGGATGTGTTATGTCTGAGAATGAAGGAACCACAGCTACAATTATCAGAATTAATAATAATATTTAATTTAACCCTGACCGTAACCGCAAAGCTAACATTAAGTCTAATGCTTACATTGCCTATAACTGTAATATTATTGCTAATATTAACTCTGATGATAACATTATCACTAATGCTAACATTACCCTAGCACTGACCTCAACTCTGACATTAGCATTAGCGCTGATGCTAACATTACTCTAGCACTGACATCAACTCTGACATTAGCATTAACGCTTATGCTAACATTACCCTAGCACTGATATCAACTCTGACATTAGCATTAGCGCTGATGCTAACATTACCCTAGCACTATCAACTCTGACATTAGCATTAACGCTTATGCTAACATTACCCTAGCACTAGCATCAACTCTGACATTAGCATTAACGCTTATGCTAACATTACCCTAGCACTGACATCAACTCTGACATTAGCATTAGCACTCACGCTAACATTACCCTAGCACTAGCATCAACTCTGACATTAGCATTAACGTTTATGCTAACATTACCCTAGCACTGACGTCAACTCTGACATTAGCATTAACGCTAATGCTAACATTACCCTAGCACTAGCATCAACTCTGACATTAGCATTAACGTTTATGCTAACATTACCCTAGCACTGACGTCAACTCTGACATTAGCATTAACGCTAATGCTAACATTACCCTAGCACTGACGTCAACTCTGACATTAGCATTAACGCTAATGCTAACATTACCCTAGCACTGACATCAACTCTGACATTAGCATTAACGTTTATGCTAACATTACTCTAGCACTGACATCAACTCTGACATTAGCATTAACGCTTATGCTAACATTACCCTATCACTAACATTAACGCTTATGCTAACATTACCCTAGTACTGACATCAACTCTGACATTAGCATTAACGCTTATGCTAACATTACCCTAGCACTGACGTCAACTCTGACATTAGCATTAGCGCTTATGCTAACATTACCCTAGCACTAGCATCAACTCTGACATTAGCATTAATGCTTATGCTAACATTAACACTTATGCTAACATTACCCTAGCACTGACATTAACTCTGACATTAGCATTAATGCTTATGCTAACATTACCCTAGCACTGACATCAACTCTGACATTAGCATTAGCGCTTATGCTAACATTACCCTAGCACTGATATCAACTCTGGCATTAGCATTAACGCTTACGCTAACATTACCCTATCACTGACATTAACTCTGACATTAGCATTAATGCTTATGCTAACATTACCCTAGCACTAGCATCAACTCTGACATTAGCATTAACGCTTATGCTAACATTACCCTAGCACTGATGTCAACTCTGACATTAGCATTAACGCTTATGCTAACATTACCCTAGCACTGACGTCAACTCTGACATTAGCATTAGCGCTTATGCTAACATTACCCTAGCACTAGCATCAACTCTGACATTAGCATTAATGTTTATGCTAACATTAACACTTATGCTAACATTACCCTAGCACTGACATTAACTCTGACATTAGCATTAATGCTTATGCTAACATTACCCTAGCACTGACATCAACTCTGACATTAACATTAGCGCTTATGCTCACATTACCCTAGCACTGATATCAACTCTGACATTAGCATTAACGCTTATGCTAACATTACCCTAGCACTGACATTAACTCTGACATTAGCATTAATGCTTATGCTAACATTGCCCTAGCACTAGCATCAACTCTGACATTAGCATTAACGCTTATGCTCACATTACCCTAGCACTGATATCAACTCTGACATTAGCATTAACGCTTACGCTAACATTACCCTAGCACTGACATTAACTCTGACATTAGCATTAATGCTTATGCTAACATTGCCCTAGCACTAGCATCAACTCTGACATTAGCATTAACGCTTATGCTAACATTACCCTAGCACTGATATCAACTCTGACATTAGCATTAGCGCTGATGCTAACATTACCCTATCACTAACATTAACGCTTATGCTAACATTACCCTAGCACTGATGTCAACTCTGACATTAGCATTAACGCTTATGCTAACATTACCCTAGCACTGACGTCAACTCTGACATTAGCATTAGCGCTTATGCTAACATTACCCTAGCACTAGCATCAACTCTGACATTAGCATTAATGTTTATGCTAACATTAACACTTATGCTAACATTACCCTAGCACTGACATTAACTCTGACATTAGCATTAATGCTTATGCTAACATTACCCTAGCACTAACATCAACTCTGACATTAGCATTAGCGCTTATGCTCACATTACCCTAGCACTGATATCAACTCTGACATTAGCATTAACGCTTACGCTAACATTACCCTAGCACTGACATTAACTCTGACATTAGCATTAATGCTTATGCTAACATTGCCCTAACACTAGCATCAACTCTGACATTAGCATTAACGCTTATGCTAACATTACCCTAGCACTGATATCAACTCTGACATTAGCATTAACGCTTACGCTAACATTACCCTAGCACTGACATTAACTCTGACATTAGCATTAATGCTTATGCTAACATTACCCTAGCACTAACATCAACTCTGACATTAGCATTAGCGCTTATGCTCACATTACCCTAGCACTGATATCAACTCTGACATTAGCATTAACGCTTATGCTAACATTACCCTAGCACTGATATCAACTCTGACATTAGCATTAACGCTTACGCTAACATTACCCTAGCACTAGCATCAACTCTGACATTAGCATTAACTCCATTGCTAGTATTAACCCTGATGCTAATGTATAAAGCATGGTCTGAGCTCCTCTGGAGCTTCAAATCTGCATCAATTTTCTGCCATCAGATTCTGAAACAGTTCTGTTGTTTTCAGCTACGTTTAAAAGGAGGCAGTGCGTGTTTCATATGAGTGCACAATCAATTATTTGCATTCAAAAAATCTAAATAGTGGACGGAAGGAAAACAGCCACAGCATCACTTTTGAAATGAAACGTTCATAAATATAAGCACTCTCTGCCACTCTAAGAGCTTTCTGTTTGAAAACATATGGTTATTTTCATGCCGAAGACTCTGCAGACATAATTGGGGAAGAGGAAGTATTTCAAAGCATTTTCTGACCAAAAACTCGCTGTGTGTTCTGATTAAAGTTCCATTTGTCTCTGTTTTCGTTTATGCAGCATTTTTTTTCCTACCTAATGTCAAACAGCATTCGGCTAAAATGTTGAGATGGGGGTTCAGAGTGAGTGAGAGAGACAGCGCTAAGCATACAGAAGACCATCATCCAGCCAGTGAAAACAACATGAAACAGCTGGTTTGGAGTCAGGTGAGTGCAGGTAGAGTCAGGTGAATCTATGCAGAAGCAGCAGAGTGCATGTAGAGACAAATGAGCTCAGGTAGAGTCATATGAATCCAATTAGAGTCATTTGAGTGCAAGTAGAGTCAGTTACATGCATCAGGTGAGTCCAGGTAAAAACAAGGGAGTTCGGGTAGATTCAGGTGTGTACAGTTTGAGTCAGGTGAGTGCAGGTAGATTCAGGTGAATATAAGTAGAGTGAGATGAGCACATAAAGAGTCAGGTCAGTTGAGACAGACCATGGGAGTGCACATAAAGACAGGTGAATCCAGGCAAAGTCAGGTGAGTGCCAAAAGAGTCAGATGAGTCAAGACAGAGTCAAGTGAGTGCAGGTAGATTCAGATGAGTGCCTGTAGAGTCAGATGAGTCAAGATAGAGTCAAGTGAGTGCAGGCAGAGTTGGATGAGTTAAGACAGAGTCAGGTGACCGCAGGTAGAGTCGGATAAGTTAATACAGACTCAGATGAGTGCAGGTAGAGTCAGGTAAGTCCCCATAGAGTTGGATGAGTCAAGACAGAGTCAGGTGAGTGCCTGTAGAGTTGGATAAGTCAGTACAGAGGCAAGTGAGGGCAGGTAGAGTCAGATACATTAATACAGAGTCAGGTGAGTGCAGGTAGAGTCGGATAAGTTAATACAGAGTCAGGTGAGTGCAGGTAGAGTCGGTTAAGTTAATACAGAGTCAGGTGAGTGAAGGCAGAGTGCATGTCATTTAGACACACACACATTTTCTAAACCGCTTATGCTCCTGGGTCTTGGGGGTTGCTGGAGCCTATCCCAGTGCTCACTGGGCAGAAGGCAGGAAACACCCTGGACAGGTCGCCATAGGTCACTGGACAAACAGACATACATCACACTCACACCTAGGGGCAATTTAGCGTGTCCAGTTGGCCTGACTGCATGTCATGACTGTGACTGTGGGAGGAAACCGGAGAACCCGGAGGAAACCCACACAGACACGGGGAGAACATTCAAACTTGTCCTGGAACCCTGGTCACCCAGCCAGGAATCAAACCCAGACCCTTCTTGCTGCGAGTCGACAGCGCTACTCACTGCGCCACCATGCACAGCGGGATAAATTAGCACTGATAGTCGCATTACTGCATTTCAGCTGTTTTAGCCTGAAAATATTCAGCCTTCAGAGCTTGTATGGATAAATATGGTTGTTGTTGTTTAAAGATGTCAGCCTTGTAACAGTTACTGAATAAGAATAATTTCAGTTTCACATAATCAAACATCTAAAATGATCCCTATAGTAATTTTGTGAATTATATTTGTTTCCCTAAAAGTAATATTATTGTTATGGAAGTAAATATGATTACAGCTTAATCCTTTTTTTTTGTCAGATAAATACCCAGTTTTCAGGATGCTGGTGATTTTAGTTAAAGAGTGTGGGATGTGTCCAACCTTGTTAGTGAAAGGATATATTACATAGTATATATATATATATATATATATATATATATACACCGATCAGGCATAACATTCTGACCACCTCCTTGTTTCTACGCTCATTGTCCATTTTATCAGCTCCACTTACTATATAGGTGCACTTTGTAGTTCTACAGTTACAGACTGTAGTCCATCTGTTTCTCTGATACTTTGTTACCCTGCTCTTCAATGGTCAGGACCCCCATGGACCCTCACAGAGCAGGTACTATTTGGGTGGTGAGTCATTCTCAGCACTGCAGTAACACCGACGTGGTGGTGGTGTGTTAGTGTGTGTTGTGCTGGTCTGAGTGGATCAGACACAGCAGTGCTGCTGGAGTTTTTAAACACTGTGTCCACTCACTGTCCACTCTATTAGACACTCCTACCTTGTCAGTCCACCTTGTAGATGTAAAGTCAGAGACGATAGCTCATCTGCTGCTGCACAGTTTGTGTTGGTCATCCTCTAGTCCTTCATTAGTGGTCACAGGACGCTGCCCACAGGACGCTGTTGGCTGGATATTTTTGGTTGGTGGACTATTCTCAGTCCAGCAGCGACTCTGAGGTGTTTGACACTTGTTTTCTGTTGACTTTGTCCTTCTTTATGCAGGTATATTATTAGTGCAAAGCAGTGCACAACAATATTGTTATCTGACAATATATACTATTTCTAATTACTTTTGGGTTAATTTTTGTAACTTGTCCTACAGTTTTTAAGATATCAACACCATTCCGACTCCAGAATGTTTGATCTGATCGGGAATGGTGTTCTTGTATACAGTTTTTTGAATGGACATGCAGTTTTAGTAAAATTATTGTTAAATTATAAATGTCCCATAAGAATAAATCTGATCGTGTAGGATATCATAGCAACCACCAGCGACCACCTAGCAACACCTGAGCAACTACCTGGGAAACTGTAGCAACCACCTAGCAACACCATAGCAAGCACCCGGGATACTATAGCAACCACATAGCAACACCATATCAACCACCTGGGATACTATAGCAACCACTCAGCAACACCCTAGCAACTACCTGGGATACTATAGCAACTACATAGCAACACCCTAGCAACCACCTGGGATAGTGAAGCAGCCACATAGCAACATCCTAGCAACCACCTGGGATACTATAGCAACCTTAGCAACCACATAACAACTACCTGGGATACTGTAGCAACCACCTGTAATACTATAGCAACCACATAACAACATCCTAGCAACTACCTGGGATACTGTAGCAACCACCTGTCATACTATAGCAACCACATAACAACATCCTAGCAACCACCTGGGATACCACCATAGCCACTACCTAACAACATCTTAACGAGCTTAAGCTGTGCTGTTACTCTGCATTTCCTTCAGGAAATGCACTTTTGCAGTCTCGTATTTTGTAGTCTGCTCAGAAAAATCTCCTGAAAACTGAATTTCTCATACTTAAGGGCTGTTTGGACTGGAGATCTCTGCACTTTTCCAGCTGTTTAGTGCGATAAAAGGAACTCTACTGGGCTCATAGCCTCATTTATCTTTCTTTTTCTCTGTCTTTCTACTCAGATACTGTGGTTGTTTCTCTTTTTTCACCCTCCACTTTAAACCCATTTAATCTTGATTGCTTTCACTATCTTCAGCCAAATAAAGTGCTTTGAATTAGCATTTAGCTTTACAGTGCAACATAAATCTTTTATAGCATTTACCTCCAGAACTGCTGCTAGATGTGTGAGTTTATGGTTCTGTGTTTCTCCAACAGAAACATTATGACCTGACAGTATAATGGAGCAATGTGTCCTCAGTGACCTAGAGGAGCAGAAAGAGAAAGAACAGAAAGACACAGAGAGGAAAACAAGAGTATTTCTAAAATAAACAAACAAAGAAAAAACCCGCAAAACTAAATTAGTTGCGCATTAATTTGCTGTCTGCCATTTTAAGCTCAAAACATTCATATTTTTAAAATGTAATTGTTTCATTTTGGACCAGGTCTGCACAATCCTTGCCCACCAGAAGATTGCCTAAGCCCCCCCAGTACCCCCCAGCTCCAACCCTACCTCCCCGGGTGGTGAGAGAACATGTATTTTTATAAGGACTGTCAAATTAATCACATTAATTTGTGCAGTTAATTGCATTTTTTTTTCATTTGCTCAAATTTGAGCCAAAAGAAAGATTAGTTTCCATTTTGTTAAATATATATGAGTGGGTAAAATAACCTTCATCAGAAAGTTTTTACAGCTTTCAATAATTTAATAACGTTATTTTTTTTATTGTGTGAAAACACACACACACACATTATATATATATATATATATAGATATATATATATATATATATATATATATATATATATATATATAGATATGTATATATATGTATGTATGTATATATATATTGAATATATCATAAATATCAGATACACAGTGAATGAGTGTGTCACCATCTATGTGGTGAATGAGTATATATATTGTATATACACCGATCAGGCCTAACATTCTGGCCACCTCCTTGTTTCTACGCTCATTGTCCATTTAATCAGCTCCACTTACTATATAGGTGCACTTTGTAGTTCTACAGTTACAGACTGTAGTCCATCTGTTTCTCTGATACTTTGTTCGCCCCCTTTTACCGTGTTCTTCAGTGGTCAGGACCCCCATGGACCCTCACAGAGCAGGTACTATTTGGGTGGTGGATCATTTTCAGCACTGCAGTAACACTGACATGGTGGTGGTGTGTTAGTGTGTGTTGCGCTGGTCTGAGTGGATCAGACACAGCAGTGCTGCTGGAGTTTTTAAACTCCTCAGTGTCACTGCTGGACTGAGAATAGTCCACCAACCAAAAACATCCAACAGCGTCCTGTGGGCAGCGTCCTGTGACCACTGATGAAGGACTAGATGATGACCAACACAAACTATGCAGCAGATGAGCTGTCATCGCTGGCTTTACATCTACAGAGTGGGCCAACAACGCAGGTGCGTCTAATAGAGTGGACAGTGAGTGGACACAGTGTTTAAAAACTCCAGCAGCACTGCTGTGTCTGATCCACTCAGACCAGCACAACACACACTAACACACCACCACCACGTCAGTGTTACTGCAGTGCTGAGAATGATCCACCACCACAGATGGACTACAGTCTGTAACTGTAGAACTACAAAGTGCACCTATATAGTAAGTGGAGCTGATAAAATGGACAATGAGTGTAGAAACATAGAGGTGGTCATAATGTGATGCCTAATTGGTGCATATAGTGCCTATATCAATGAGTGTATATATCATATACACAATCTATGTGGTGAATGAGTATATATATTGTATATATCATATACATTTCATATTCAATGAATAAGTATATATATCATATACATCATTTATACAGTCAATGAGTGTACATATCATGTATATCACATGTATGGTGAATGAGTGTATATATCATATTTATCCAATATACATGCAGTGAGTGTACATATCCCGTGTATCATATATGCGAAGGATCTCGAGGGGAACTGAAGCTCCACCAAGCTGCTGCTTTTGTTAGTCTGCTGCTTGTTAATTTATCCATAGTTTATTGCGAGCGTCTGTCCAGTGTAGTCTGCTGAAGGCGTCCTCAGCACTAACATTACTGATATTACTGACATTGAAGCATCAGCGCTGTGTTTTGCTTGTGAATAATACTTTAGACCCGACATACTTCAGTGATAAACAAATTCATGGCATTGCAGAAGCTGGAAACAACTGGATTTGATAGTAGTGGAATGTCTTACCATTCAAAAGCTGCATTTAAGAAGGCTGCAGTCACAGAGTCATAGCAACAGCGCACTGCAGCTGGGCTTCAGCCTGGACCTGTAGATGGTTGGATTTTTGTACAACTTCTCATGTTTTAGCTTCTTACTTTTCCATTAAATTTTTACCTTTGAAGTACTTTAAATGATAAAGCGTATTCTGTAAATTTATGAACTAAAATTTCAAAACATCTGGGACTCTCAATACTATACAGTTGTCTTTAGATGCAGATGTAGCATGTATGTAGCTACCAGCTATGAGCTAATGGTGTGTTTTAGGCACATAGACAAGAGATTTAGAGATCCTCGCCTGGAAGAATTGCTTTTCACTGAACCTAAAAGTGAGGCAGTGCGTCTATGAAAGGAAACTTCTGAAGTGTGTAAAGAGCTGCAAAGGCATTTATAACATTTGTGTGGTTTTATGTACCAAAAACAGTAAACATAATTCATTTTTACTTTATACAACACATTCTCCATCTATTTGGAGAACAGCTTCACCATTCAGAGAACCATTTAAGCATGCAAATGGTTCTTGGCTTGTTCATGGTTCTCTATAGAATCTTTACTAAAGAATACTTGAACAGCAGTTTTTAAAGAGTGCACTTTTGTTCACAATCAAGTTTGGGTTTTAGCATTCAGATGTCTTTTTTTCATTAAGTACTCCCGTGTCACCAAAGGGTTGAATTTAATGATGTGATAAAATTTCAATTTTTTATTCTTGTGGTTTGATTGCGCTCTTCAGTTTTGTGCACAGGCGAGCTCAGAGAACATCTGGACCTAATTTTAGATATGGGCCTTAATGTGTTGAATACTGAGCTGCATCATTGTGACCAAAATATTTCAGTTATGTTGGAGCTGCGATTGGTCAGGATGCTCAAGAACACTGAGCTCAATTAAATTTTATTTTATCAACTTAGTTTAGCCAAATGAAATCTTGACTGCCATTATTTATTCCTGCATTTAACACAGGAATAAAAAAGTTGTTGAATTTGCATGATTTGATTGTCCATCAGCTCCAAACAAATGATCAACAACAGATCTTGAGTCTGAATCCTGGCAATGACCACACCTCTCCAGCCTGGGGGCACTGCGTGATGGAAGGGGGTGGAGGAGGCCAGTGGGAGGGAGTTAGAAATGATTACTCTCTTAAAAAAGATTCTTCAAGGGTTCCTTAGTAGAAAATGGTTCTATATAGGACCATGAACCCCTTTGCATGATTAAAGGGCTCTTTTCATCATGAAATGGTTCTTCAGATTGATGGAGAATGTGCTGTAGAAGGTTCTACATAGAACCTTTTTGAAAAGGGTTCTATATAGCACCACAAAGGGTTCTTCTATTGTTATGACGTCAAGCTTGTTACAATAGAAGAACCCTTAGGTGCTTTATAGACCCTTTTCAAAATGTTCTATGTAAAACCATATAAAACACATTCTCCATCAATCTGAAGAACCATTTCACGATGCAAAGAACCCTTTAATTATGCAAAGTGTTCTTTAAGTGTTCATGGTTCCATTTAGAACCATTTTCTTTACTAAAGAATCCTTGAAGAACCATCTTGTTTAAGTGGGCAGAAAAAACCTTTAACTAAAAGGCTCTTCTCGCTCATCTGAGTTACCAAAATGGTTCTTTAAAGAACCATCCACTGAAGTGTTCTATAGGGAACCAAAAGTGGTTCTCAAATGGCATCACTTCCAAAGAACACAGTAAATCTTTTTGGACCTTTATTTTTAAGTGTGTTTTACTCTCAGATTCTACTTTATTATTATTTTATATTAATCTAATGTTATTCTAATACTTTTTTTAAATAAAGGTTACCACAAAGGGTTTTTTGAGCTACTTTTGGTTCTCTAAAGAACCGTGTTTGAAAAGTGATCTGTGAAGTGGGAATTAGACTAAATTGGGGAAGCGAATGAGTAAAAATTCAATTTCAGTTAAACGTAGTTTTCTTTTTACTTTCTTTCTCCTTTTTACTAAATTAAGCTAATTGCATTGTTTAAAAAATGCTATACAGAAGGTTCATTAAAATTTCAAGCTGATCTGCTGATTTTTGGTGGTCTGCACGCCTTTAATATGAACTCCTGCATTACTCTGTGCATTAGTGATCTATAACCTAAGAATTCTAACCTATTATATAAACCCAAGCAGAGAATGAATCCCTTTATACTAGTATAACAAGACATGAAGGTCCTCAGAGTGTGTGAGAGCTCAGTGCAGAGACAGGTTTATCCTTCAGTGTGTGGTAAACCCGTTTAATGATCTTCAGTGTTGAGTGTGTCATTAAGGTAAGAATGTAAAGCCTCCATTAGCTTCACTTCCCTCCATTAGGTCATTAATGCTGATAACAGGTGCACTAATGACTGATAAGCAGATAAAGCAGGTAAAGCAGGTAAAGCGCTGTGGCCTGCAGACTTTAAAGAGGAATTCCACTGACTTTTCAAACTTTCTGCATAATTAAATCATTCAGATGAAAACAAAGTCATTCAGTGTGGTTTAATGTGAAAGTCAGAATTATTCACAGAAAGTTACTAAATGAAATGGTTATGAATTCACTGCCTGATGACTGGTGGAGGGATACATGCAGGGCGCTGTGAGGCAAAACAGTCCCCAAAGAAAACTTATTATTTCAGATTTTCCACTATTTTCCATCATCAACATTCCATATAAACTCAGAAGACTCGTGTAGGTTCACTGGTGGTTCTGGATAGTAAATAAAATGTCTATATTTGTGTTGTAGTCATGGCGACCCCTGGTTCCTATACCACCACTGTAAAGAGATCTGAACCATTTAACACTAAACCACCCTGAATCACTCTGTTTATACCTCACACACTGAATTATGGGGGAATTTGTAAATATTGGTGGAAATTGTCTTAATTTAAGCCACAATAAGAATCATGCTAATAATCAGCGAAAGCAACAGAACTTACAAATCATCTAATTTATAAATACAAACACAAACAGATTTGTTGTTCTGGGGTTCAAAATAAAGACTGTGATCTAATATTTAAAAAATACTCATATTTTATTATTTTGTCATTCTCATGTATATTCCTTTACTCTACACTATTCGGGAAAAAAGGTGCCCGAAAGGGTTATTTCGAGCGATTCCACTGAAGAACCACTTTGGCTTCCCTGAACAACTTTTCAGTGGATGGTTCTCTAAAGAACTGTTGCTGTAAATGAACTGTGGGAGTGAGAAGAGCCTTTTTAAAGTTTAAAGAACCTCTACATAATTTAAGGGTTCTGTATCCTTTAAGGGTTTTCTCAGAATACTTTCAAGAGCCATTTAGGAAACTTTGTTGTTCTATCCTTCTGTTACTTTCATATTCAAAAATTCTACATGTTCTACCCCTTTCAAGAATGTGAGTTCCCAAATGGTTCTTGGTCCAGATGTACAGTTCTAAGAAAAACCTCTAAGTGGTATAGAACCTTTAGACTATGTCCAGATTCTTTAAACCTTAAAAAGTTTCTTCACACTCATCTCGTTTACCAGAATGCCTCGAATCATCTATTGAAACGTTCCTTAGGGAACCAAAAGTGGTTCTCTAATGGCATTGCTTCCAAATAACACAAAGAACCATTTCTGGCACCTTTATTTTTTGACAGTGTCTTACTCTCTGATTCTACTTCATTCTAATTTTATATTTTTCCAATGTTCTGATATTATATTACTCTAATATTCCAATATTCTATTTATATATTCATACGTTCTCATAATATTAAATTTTGCACCTTAAAAATGAAGCTGCCACAAAATGTTCTTTAAACTACTTTTGGTTCCCTAAAGAACTATGTTTAAAAAGAGATCTATGAGTGTGAAGAACCTTTTAGAGGTTTAAAGAACCTTCACATAACGTAAAGATTCCAAACCACTTTAAGGGACTTTAGTAGAACTTTTACATTTTGCGGACGTTCTTTAAACCTCTAAAAGGTTCATCAGTTTAAAGAATCTGCACTTAAGGTAAAGGTTCTATAGCACTTTGAGGGTTCTTCCTAGAATCTTTACCTTTTGTGGAGGTTCTTTAAACTTCAAAAGGGTTCTTCACCCTCACATATCATTTGTAAAGGTTTTTAGGGACCCAAGACTGGTTCTTTTATGGCAGTGGTTCTCGGGTTCCTCTAAGATGGTCCATGTTTTTGCTGTATTGTCTGAGTTAGGTTGGAGCAAATATGTGGAACTTCTGGGGATCAGTGTGAGAACCACGTTTGTTTTCTGGCATCATGTAAGGAACCTTTATTTTGGGGGGGAGATTCTGTTGATTCTGGAAGATTCAGTCTGTTGTCATTTTAGCTGTCATGTTTTGTGTGTAAACTGAACTAAAGCTGTTTCTGAAAGGATCTTAATTCATTATTAATGCAGCCACAAAATTATTCAGCATTTCTGAGTTTGATGGCTGAAAGTTGAGCCCCGTCATGTTCAAACCCCTTTCGTCATCACATTCCGTCTGAAATTATACGTGCGCATGACTGTAACTGTATTTATTTCTTGTTGTTTATTCAAACATTTCCATAAACACGTGCGGACAGTTTTATTCATGTTTGGAGAGGCTAGTTGGAGCTTCGTTGGGCTTTAATCTACATTGACAGTTCTGTACAAAACATTTTTTTTTTTTGCTCTCAGCATGCGGTTCATCTACCAATGACCAAATAATAAACAACGAGAAGACAAAGTTTAAAAATTAAAATAAAATAGAAATGGGTGTGAAGCTGGGCGGCGCGAGGCCTGGTAAAATTTTAAAAGTTTTTAAAGTTATGAATCCACTAAAATGACGATGGAGTCCCAGTCGAAATCAGTCTGTTTGGACTTTGATAGCTCAGTCCGTCCTGTTTGTTCGTTATTATTTACAGCGGAACATCTTCATCACTCTGAAATCCCAACAAAACACGGATATTAAGGTCCAGTAAACACAGAAAACCCGCATAATCCATCAGCGGCTGCTCCAGTGGGGGGTGGAGTGTGGTGGGCTGGGTGGTCCTGGCAGGCTGAGTGAGGATGTATATTAGCTGTTGTACTGGCAGGAGCCCGGGCTGTAGCTGAAGGGCGGGTGCTGTTTGGGCTTCAGCCTAAGGGGGGCGATACTGGAGCTGCAGGAGTCCCTGTACACGGAGTAAGGGGCGGTCGGGGGCCCGTAGGGGCAGGGGGCGGAGCTCATGGAGGAGCCGATGGAAGAGCTGCCTATGCCGTTCAGGTTGCTGATGTTGTTGATGCCCGCGGTGGGCACGGCGGGCACCCCGGAGTGCGCCATGCCCGACGCCATGGTCATGGAGGATATGGAGCTGGGGGCAGAGAAAACAGACTGGGAGGTCAGGGGGCTCATGGAGTTAAAGAAGGGGAAGCTCTTGGTGGACAGGGGGGTGGGCCCCAGGCCCTTATTGGTCCAGTTGTTGTAGGTGTAGGGGGGGTACATGTCTTCGTACGGCTGCACCAGACCGCTGAACTGCGGCAGATAGCCGCTCTTACACAAATCCATCTGCTGATTACGCTCACGCTTCCTCCACTTCGCCCGCCGGTTCTTAAACCACACCTGGGGACACATGAGGTTATAGACCATTACGCTTAATATCCTCAGATTATATAGCATTACATACAATTACACTTAATATACTCAGATTATATAACATTATAGACCATTGAGCTTAATATCCTCAGATTATATAACATAATATACCATTAAACTTAATATACTCATATTATATAACATTACACAATGTTGTCAGATTATATTACTTTACATACAAGATTGTATTGCATTATACCCCATTTCACTTAATGTTTTCAGAACATATAACATTATATTATATAGCATTACATTTAATATTCTCAGATCATATTACACTCTATACCATTACACTTAATATCTTTGGATTATATAACATTATACACCATTATACATGATATTCTCAGATTATGTAACGTTATATAACGTTAAACTTAATTTACTCAGATTAAATAATATTACACATCATTAGACCAAATATGCTCAGATTATATGACATTACATACCATTAATCTTAATATCCTCAGATTATGTAACATTACACTTAATGTTCTCAGAAAATATTACATATTATACAAGGTTATATTGCATTATATACCATTACACGTA
>NW_023494800.1:2243513-2266013 GCF_904425465.1 Colossoma macropomum
GATAATTAAATTTATATCTAGAATGAAGGTCTAAGAAGAAGCTACATTAAATAGATAATTTACATTAATAATATAGTTTAGCGACATTGATAGCTATAATAATAATAATGATAATAATAATAATAATAATAATAATAATAATGAGGTTGCTGTATTGCCGTTTATTTTATATATTTATTTTTAAAAAAATATATATATATAGAATAAAAGTCTCACCCTGACTCTGGCCTCGGTGAGGTTTGTCCACACTGCTATTTCCTCGCGCGTGCTCATGTCCGGGTAGCGGTTCCGCTGGAAGGTGGCCTCGAGCTCCTGCAGCTGCGCGCTGGTGAAGTGCGTGCGCTGCCTGCGCGCTTTCTTCTGCTTCTGATCTTCAGGAACCCCGCACACGCGCTCCTTATCTACGGCAAACACGTCAACAGCACAGCAACCGTGTGAATGTGTGTATCAGCCTGTATCGATTATTGATTACTTTCTGCTTCCTCTCTGGAGCTCCGCCCCAAATCTATAATCTACATTGTAAAAAGTGGCTCCTCAGATCCACTAAAATCACTTCATGTGGTAACAAGAAAATTAACTAGTTTAACAGCGTTTATTTAGGTTGAATGAAGTGAAGTGATTTTGTTTAGGTTGATGACGAGACACTTTTTACAGTGTATGTTTATTGATTATCCTCTGGAGCTCCACGCGAGAGACCACGGACTTTCATTAATACATATATATATATATATATATATATATATATATATAAATGTGTGTATATACATTTATCATATATGTATATATATATATATATATATATATATATATCAACATTCATTCAAATATATTAACATTCAACTTTTGCCCTTATCAGAGTTGGTTGTGTTTCCTTATCAGAGATAAACGCTGTAATTACTTACATTTTAATAAGTCTTTATCACTTTATTTACTTTTATATCGCGATCTTATCTGAGACACAAAATGATTTATTATTACATTTTTATTAACATTTATTAATTCATTAGTAATGTATCGCAGCATTGCTCCAGGGTAAGTAATATTCATCTATACTTCTTCATTTGCTTAAATTTACTTATTTACACTATCATTTTTTATTATTATTATTATTATTATTATTATTATTATTATTATTATTATTATTATTATGAATTTACTCCTGTCGTTTTATTTTAGCAAATTACTGAATTCTTGCAGCTTTAAGTTTACGTTATTATATTCATCGTCGTTTTATTGAAAATCTGCGGTTCAGACAGTCTTAAAGTGTGAAAGTGAACCCCTGAACTGAGGACACAAAACAAACAAACAGACAAACAAACACATGCCAGCTCAGTTAATGTGCTCATTACTGTAACTCACACTCAGGGAGTAGCACTGTTTACACTATTTACACTAATAACAGCCTTTACACTACTTACACTATTTATGCTATTAACAGCCTTTGCACTACTTGCACTATTTACACTATTAACATACTAGGGTGAAGTATGTTAATAGTGTAAATAGTGCAAGTTTTTTTATACTGTTTACAACTGTCACATTATTTACACTATTTACAGACTTTATACTATTTGCACTATTAACAATATTATACTACACTACTATTACACTATTTACACTGTTTACAACCTTCACATTATTTACACTATTTGCACTTTGTATAGCCCTTACACTATTTACATCATTTACAGCCTATTTAAAATTCTTGTAGCATTTACACTGTTTACACTATTTACACTGTTTACAGTTTTGATAATTTTATACTATTAACACCATTTACACTATTAGCGTTACTTACACTATTTGTGGTATTTAAACACTGTTTACATTATATATAGGATTTTTACATGATGAAACTGGCTCTCTGCAACATTTGCTTCATTACACAATTTTGGGTAACTAGAGTGAGGTAGTGATCAGTAGTGTGTTATCACTCTGGGTGAGTTATCAGGGTGTTATAAATGTATCATTAGTGCGTCATCAGTGTTGTGTGAAAGTATCATACTGAGTGCAGGATATCAGGTGTGCTTTAGTGCCCACACAGAGTTAAAGTGTTACTGAATTATTTGGAGTTAGTGTGTGTGTGTGTGTGTGTGTGTGTGTGTGTGAGTGTGCGTGTGTGTGTGTGTGTGTGTGTGTGTGTGTGAGTGTGTGTGTACCTGTGGTCTCTGTATCTGTTGATTCGCTGCTGGACTGCTCCGGTTCCCGTGTGTGTTGTGCGTTTTGTGTGTTCCTCTGTAAGAACGGTGACTCCATCTCCCGAGCTGCTGGAGCACGGCTGCGCTCCGAATCCATCCTGAACAAACAAACAGGAAGGGTTATTAACATTAACACGATCACTACAACACTTCACCAACACAAAGCCCAACCTCCTACCCCTGTGCTGATGGAGCTCGACTCCAAATCCATCCCAAACAGAGATGGTTATGACACGAATATCTCATTAACCCTAACCCCTAGACCCTAAACCCTGAATCTGTCCCAAATTTACACAGTTAAGGTTATTTATAGTAACATTATAACTAAGGCAACAGTGCTACACTAACACTAACACCTACACCACACTGATGGAAGTCGGCTGTGTTCCAAATCCATCCTAAACAAACTCAGTGTTATTAACATTAACACTACAATAATACACTAATTATTATATTGACACCTTACTCACACTAGATGGAGCTCGGCTGTGTTCCAAATATGTCCTAAACAAACACATTTAGGGTTATTAACATTACCACCAAAATACTACACTAACACTAACTCCTAGTCTACACTGATGGAGTCTGGCTGTGCTCCAAATCTGTCCTGAACAAACACAGTTAGGGCTACTAACGCTAACACTAACATTACACTACTATGCCAACACTCAAACAAACACTTCACTACTACACTAACACTAACATGTGTTGAGGAAGTTTGGCTGTGTTACAAATACGTCTTCAACAAAAGTATGAGAGTTACTGTTAACCCCTAACCCCTAACCCCTAAACCCTAACCCCTAAACTCTCCATTTTTCCTAAACAAATACCCCTTAACCCTAATCCCTCACCCACAATCCAACACTAACCCCAGCCCAAAACCCAGTTTCCAATTGTAAAGAATACTGTCCTGATGTTCTCCAGCAAACGTTCTCTAACAAACACCCAATCATGTTGTGTTGATGTGGTTGCTGAGTCTCTAACCGTGTTCTAGATTATTCTCGTCCATTTACACCGTTCTAAAATATTCTCCTCTATTCTCATTCCGTTGACACTGTTTGTGGAATGCTCTCCTCTTTTCGTAGTGTTTGAGAATGTTCTCCTCCATTCACACAGTCCTGGAACGTTCTTTTCCATTCACACTGTTCTAGAATGTTCCCCTCCATCCACAGTTCTATGATGTTCTCCTACATTTATACTGTTCTAAAATATTCTCCTCGGTTCTCATTACATTTACACTGTTTGTGGAATTCTCTTCTGTTTTCATAGTGTTTGAGAATGTTCTCCTCCATTCACACAGTCCTGGAACGTTCTTCTCCATTCACACTGTTCTAGAATGTTCCCCTCCATCCCCGGTTCTATAATGTTCTCCTACATTTATACTGTTCTGGAATATTCTCCTCTATTCTCATTCCACTGACACTGCTCTTCTCCTTTCACAGTGTTCTAGAATGTTCTCCTCTATTCATACTGTTTTAGAATGTTCTTCTCCCTTCAGTGTTCTAGAATGTTCTCGTGTTGATTTTGAATGTTCTCTTCTGTCCACACTGAAAAGGATGGGGGTATTTTAAGGATTGCATTGATGTGAAATGTTAGTTTTATTAATCTAAACTGAAATGTTGCTTCGCGTCGTTTCAGTCAGAGTGTTTATTTGAGGTGAATGAATCCAGTTATCTTGGTTTTTATTGCATGAAATAATTTTTTTACATATTTTTTCATATGTTTTACAGTTTAGAACACTCTCTTCCATTCACATTGGCTCAGTTTCTAGTCTAACTCTAACACAAACCCACCATCAACCCTAAACCTACATCTGAGGTTCTGCTGCAGGACCACTTCCGTTTTAACCTCAACCACCCACACGACCCTCTGGGGTTTCTCAGCAGCTTCTCTCCCTGCAGCTTATGGCTTTGGAGTTAAAGAGGTCCTCTGTCTAACACTGAGTTTTGGCTGAGCCACGATCAAACCTTAAAACAGTAAATATGCGCAAAAATATTACCGCATACAGAGAATTCTGCACTAATGCATCGTTATTTACAACAATGGCGCCATTCATAGAGTCCATTCATTCCATTACGCCTGTTAATGAACTATTTTACCTGGCGGAAGATTTTTGAATTGCTGTTATTATCAATACCTCGTTAAATTATTCATTGCACTTTGGTGCATTTAAGCAGATCTTGTTCTACTCCTGATGAAAGCAAGTTTTACCACCAAACCTGCGTCACTCCGCTGACAGCCCGCTGCAAAGCGACCGCAGTGGTCTCTGAGCTGCTGCTAACCATCAACCATCCTTTAACAAATACAACACTGGAAAAGACAACATTTAGATTCTCTCTTTTTCTCTGTCCTTTAATCAGATTCAGGAGAGTACATGTCAAATCCCCAACCTGTCGTTGTCCCTAATTGCCATGTTTTCCAACTTTTGAATGGAACTACTTCTTTCAGCGGAGGAAACTGCCCACGTTATAAACACATGTATTTGAACAAATGTTTGATGCGTCTTTACTTTCCTTTCTTCCTTTCCTATAAAAGCAGTACACTCTTAAAAAAAACGTGGTTCTTCGAGGGTTATTTAGTAAAAACAATGGTTCTACATAGAACCATGAACACTCAAAGAGCTCTGCATGCTTTAAGGGTTCTTTGCATGGTGAAATCGTTCTTCAGATTGATGGAGGATGTGTTGTATACGGTTGTATATAAAAACCTTTTTGACAAGAGTTCTGCTATTGTTACGATGTGAAGCTTGTAACAACAGAAGAGCCCTTTTTGGTGCTACATAGAACCAAAAAAAAGCACAATTTAACCATACAAATGGTTCTTTTTTTATTGAAGAACCTTGAAGAAAAATCTTTTTAAAGAGATGTTGCGTGCTGTGGTGAAGATCGTGGCAGTAGATCATCACACCACCTCGCGCCTTCTGCTGCTTTTGTACAACAGTTTTGCACGGGTTTTTAAAATGGGCCATTTCTTCCGCCAGAAAAAGTAGTTCCAACACAAGTGGCGATTTGCTGCCACTTATCAGTTGTAACATCTGTAGCGCTTTAGCAGATTAAGGGGCGCTCAAGAAGACGCATGTTCAGATTCTCTCAAAGCGCTCCTTTGCGTTGCTGTCAGCAGAAAAAAAAAATTCTTATTTTTAATTATTTCTTGTTTTTTTTCATCTACTTTGGTCATACGCAAAAATGCGGCACTTGTTTATTTATACACGCACTTTAAAAAGATGGTTCTTAAAGGGTTCTTTAGTACAAATAGTTCTTTTTGGAATAAATAGAACCATTTCATGCTCAAAGGTGCTTTTCATGGTAAAATGGTTCTTCAGATTGATGGAGAATGTGTTTAGTTTAGTGTATATAGATCCTTTATGAAACGGTTCTATATTACACCAAAAAGGACTCTGCTGTTGCTACGATGTCAAGCTTGTATACACGTTCCCCATCAGTTTGAAGAACCATTTCACAATGCAAAGAACTGGTTCTATATAGAACTAATGGTTCTAAATAAACCATTCCCACTTTAAGAAAACCTTGAAGAACCATATTTTTTTAGAAATGTAGCACATTTCAGACACAAAGGCAATTCTACGAGCTTTACATTAAAAAAGCAAAAGGAACATCAAAATGAAAAATAACGACAACGTGCTTAAGAGTGAAAAACAATAAAAGATAAAAAAAAACTTTAAAAACGTAAACAAAACACAGTAAAATGTTCATAAAATAGAATCAGATCATAAAAATGAAATTTAAGCATTGATTAATGTAAGTAATTTTAAGGAAATGTAAGAAACGTTTAATAACATCTACCTTTAAAAATGCTGCCAAACAATTCGCGGCCATTCAGCGCGCGTTTGGCGAGTTATCTGTAAAATCAGACTGTAAAAATGATTCAGTGTTTTAACTTAAAGTCAGTAAAGCGGTTAATATTTTGAGCAAATGTACAGAATGTGAAACACAGATTATTGTTCTGTTACTTACTCTTAGAAGTTCAGTCAACTCACAATTTTAAGCCAATCAGATTTCTTACTTTTAAGTCTGATTATTTTTACAGTGCATGTCAGGTCAGCGCTACCTGCGGAGGAAACTCGCGAGCTGGACAAGGTACTGGCAAGACATGATCCTTCATTAAGAGAAATTAATGACGGTTTGGGGGGCAGGAGGTGTGCGGGGGGACAGCGGCACCACACTGTAAACTGGGATAAGTTAAGTTTACTCAAAATATTAGACTTGATTCGTTGCCTCAAATGAATTCAATTTTTAATTATTAAGTTTAACGAACAAAGTATTTGATCACGTCACAAGCTACACTGCTGCAAAAACCTGAACTTTTACGTCATTATTAAATTTTTGAATTTTGATGATATTGACAATTGTAATGATCACAAAGCTGAGAATCTTCAGAGTTACATACTCTAACAACAGTACACTGTAAAAAATGGCTAAAAAATACTTCAGATAAATAAATTAACTAGTTTTATTCAACATAAATAAGTACTTTTAATGAACGATTCTTTCAAACAATGTAATTTTAGCAGTTGAATAAAACGGGTTTAATTGCTTGTTACTGCATTAAGTAATTTTGTAGGTTGAACTGACGAGCCACTTTTTACAGTGTAGATTTTTTGACAGTCATTTAAGTTGTTAAACTGTAAACATACTCATGGTTAGGAAGTGCATCCAAACTTGCATTTAACCTACACATAACGTGAGAACGTGCTGTTTGTTTGAAAACAACATCTGAACCAAACATGAGATCTAATAAACAGAAATCGCTAGGAATTCTGGGTAACTCCTTGAGCACCACGCTCTCATATTGTTCGTCTTGTTGACTTTGTTCTTCTCACTGAAATAAGTACACTTAAATTTCCAATCGGACAGGACAAACTACGTGCTTGGATTAAGTTCACTTTGAATGAAATTTGGTTCATTCAGTTTACTTACGTTGCAGAAAACTAGTTTAATGATTTGTTACTACATGAGGTCATTTTAGGTTGAACTGACCAGCCATTTTTACGGTGTAGACTTAGAAAAAGTGGCGCTCAAACCGCGCTTTATAGCAGAAAAACCGTCAACCTTTGTGCTCAGCGCCCACCAGAGAGCGCCATACGTCATCCACAGCTGACCAATCGATAGCCAGGATGCCCAGACTGCGTCCAAAACCACTAGTATGAAAGTATGCGGTTTTGGACACGGCCCTCACTCACCCAGCAGTGGATTGTGGTTTTTTTTTTATTTGCGTGTTTGATTAAAAAATATTATCTACATTTTTTTATTTATCATTATATATGACAGTTTAACGTGTTTATCGATGGTCTCTGGGTTTAGCGTTCTTCCTACTTAACGATCAAATGCATTGATGAGGCTCCTAAGAAGCGCGTCCTGCTGCTATTTATGCGCGGAAAAGGCGCACATTGCGTTTAAAATGCGTCCTTGCTTAACACCCAAATGATCAGCACTGATAAAATAAAAAAATAAAAAAATCATCCACTGCACGCGCTGTAATGAGCTCTGATTTTAGCATGGCAAAGCAGAGAAATAATATCAGTGAATGCAGGGACATTTCAGAAGATTTGGGGGCTTTAAGCATCCCACCCTAATTATATTATTTTATGTGCAAAAACAAATACATAAATAAATAATACTAAATACTTGTATGTAAACACAACAGAAGAGCTTTAAACTGCACACTGAATAATTATAATCTTTAAACAACTAAATGGTCAAATAGTAGGTGAATGTGAGTTTACGTGGTATGTGCATCATCTCTGCTTGTTTAATTATTTCATTTTTATTTCTAATCACCAGTCTTCATAACATATCATATTTTTCTTACAGTTTCGCTATTCACACCAACGCAATTGGACAAAAAAGAAAAAGACAACAATAAAATAAATCAGAACATACTGGAGAGGCCCATTTGCAGCTCGAGCGCCAAAATGACTGCTTATACAGGCAAGGTAAACAATAAACGTACAAACAATAAACCAGCAACAGTAAATCAATTCCAGTGTGAAATTCGCCCAACTTTACAGCTAAGTTTATGACACTGCAAGGCGCATTAATATCGTCGAGAACATCAACATCTTTAATATTTACCATCATAAATATTATCAATATTATGACATGGCCATCATCAATGTCATCAATGGCCCCAGTTATGGATATTATCAGCAATACTGCCATCATAAATATTTATACTTTACACTTGTGATTATTGGACTAAGACCAAATTCATAAATGGAAATAAAATTGCAAATAAACCGTCCTACATTTTTATTTATTCATATTTCATTGTAGTTATATATTCCTCATTTCCTCATGTGTGACACTGTTATTTTAACACTATATTTCATATTCATATTTCAGTTCATTGCTTTACTACCTCATATAAAATTGTGTTTATTCGCATTTTGAGTTTTGCTCGTGCGGCTGTAATTTACTATTTTTGAATCTAATATTTTTGCTAATACCTAAATATGCCACTTTAGTTTTTTTTGTTGTTGTTATTTTTGAACCTACAAATGAGAAATGAGAAAATCACAAACAGAAAGCAGTTCGAGTTTAAGCTGGTTATGCTTAAAATATACCATTCAAAAACTTACGATCGCTAGTCTTGTGTTAATAACTGCTGTTGTTTAATTTAATATTAACTTACACGGTGTAGTTTGGAGTGTATAAACTCAGCACCATGTTTTGTTAGATTTCAAGTTTGTATGTATTTATTTATTTATTTTTTTATCTATTTATTTATTTATATAATGGTACAAACACTTACTGGATTACGTACTATACTTAAAATGACTACATTTATTAAATCACTATATTTATAAAGTAATTATGTAATGTTATATATTTATAATATGTTGTATAGATTTATGGTGATTTAGTCTGCAGCTGTTTGTCTTTCTAGACACGCAAAGATGCTTAATTTTTGCAACATTTTTTTTGTCAACGAAGTATTTGAACTTTTATCGTATTATAATTCATATGCAACAAAATTTTTGCATGGAGATATATTAGTGAATATAATTCCAAGCTTTTTAAAATTTGTGCCATGCATCATTGGGTTCTGTTTGGAGTTAAACACGGATCTTATATGTGTGAATTCTATTTATGTTTACGCCACGCTACATTTCACCGTCTTTTCTGAATTATAATATTCTGTGAAATCCTGGTGGCCTTTTATTGAAGTGCCCTCAGGTCATCTTGAATGAGTCTGTGATGGATTCCACCCAGCCCCAGTGGGCTTAAAGCGCGCGGGGAGGGTTTACACTCTCCAAACAGATGCGTTAAAAACAAAACAGCGCGTGTTATTTTTTCCCGCAGTCCGCGCGACTCGGCGATTATCAGCAGGTTGGCTCTCTTACTGAACTGCAGTGTCCACATTCACAGTCACACAGAAAGAGCTCTGGTCACACAGAGCGCGCGGGGTGAATCCGTCACAACCTGGAAAAGCGCTGTTAATCAACACGTCACAGCTGCGAGCCACAGATTCTGGTTTTCAGGGATTGTAGTAGTGAGCACGTGCTGGTTTAATCTGATGATATAATCTGGCTTTAATATCAGTGGAGGCGCCAGTCTTCAGCGCTTCAGGGCTCTGCTGGCATTTCGGGTGGCATTACAGCCCTGAAAGGCAAAAACTCAACAACAGAAACATGTTTCACTCTCTGCTCCAGCGGTGAATCACAGCTCCCACCAATTACATTTCTGTTCAATTTAATTTGTTGAATTTTGATTTTGAAACTATGCTCTATGGCTTTGTGTGAATACTGAACTGGGTTCGATTCCATGGCGATTCTTCAGGAAGTTTCTCTACACGTAAATTCACTGTAAATTCGCGCACTCTCACTGTAAATTCTCCAACTTTTGTAGGATATATATTTTTTTATTTTAAAAAGCATAATGTGCACACATGTAACTTGCTCAGTGGTGGAATATACAGCAAAGGTTTTATTGCATTTGAAAACAGGAGACTTTTATTTTGCCTTAAATAAAATGAGCGCAAACTTTATTTACTATCAGTGTACTATTATCATAATCGATTATGAGCCATTCTAACGTTCCAAAATTGATGCATTTGACCTTCAAATCCATGCATTTGTACAGTCCTACTACAGAGATCCTCTGCGTATTAAAAAGCAGCGAAACAGCTCGTGCGCCAGGATAGTCCTATTTATCAGTTTTTTTATTTTATATGTATTTTCTATTTTTGATCTTTTTTTTTTTCCAATGTTTATTTCCTTTTGTTGTAATTTTTCTATAACTCTGTTTTCCAGGTCTTTGCTGACCCTGAGACACCCCCCCCGCCCATTTCCCCGCCGCCCCCCTCCCGGGGTCAAAGGGGAAACATAGCGAAGCACGAGCTGCAGATTAACCCAGAGTTAAATGATCATATATTATTTATTTATCTAGATTTTTTATGTGCATTTATGCATTTAGCAATGGACACTTATGGAATGGAAACCAAGATCAGTCTGTATATATTTATATATATTTGTAATCTATTTATTTGAGCTGTTTATGTCATTTATATAATCACGGGTGATTCGCAGAATTGCTCCGTCAAAAATTTCGACGGGAAAAAGTATGTAATTTTTTTAAAAATGCTTAAACATAAAACCGAATGGACGCTCGCGGCCTGATTGTTTCCCCCACTACAGCACTGCTAGTCTTTAGTCTAAGTACAGCGCAGCTTTCAGAGTTTAGAGCTGAAACAGAAGCAGCTGTTCTTTGACAGTCGATCTTATAAAACGTCTAAATTTAAAATTGGAAAAATATGCTGAGATACACAAATGCTGGGTTATTACACTGAATGACACCAACAGTATAGCCAACCTACAGAAAGCTTTAAAGCTAAAATTCCCAGGATAACATACAACATACAGCTGTGAGTCTTACAGCGACCTGTAAACTATTCAATTCAGATTTAGTTTAGTTTTATTTGAATAGCGCTTTTTTTACTAAGCAGCTTAACAAAATCCGACTCCAGGCCTCAAGCGAGCAAACCAAACACTGCAGTGACAAAGAAAAACTCCCTCAGAGAAAGAACCACTGGGAAGAACCAAGTCTCAGTAGGAGAACCCAACCTCACGCGATCAGCAAAACAATGTAAAATAGCGCAAATAGCGAATTTACTCGGTTCGAAGGTGTGAATCATTTCCACGTTAATAAAACGTGAACATACGTTTATTATTTATTGTACTCGCTTCCTCTGATCAAAGGGATCTACAGGGATTCCTATAAGAATCTTAAAGCCTGTTCAGTTAGTATAGTTTACACTACAGTGTTACAGATTGGGATAAGATAGTGTGAATATTAAACAGAGGAGAAAATATTCTACACTAAAATATTATTCGTGAGTTCAGCCCTAAAAATACTTAATGTGGTAACGAGCAGTCATTCAACTCAAATACATACTTTGAATGAAACAATGCAAAGCAAAGTTTTTGTTAAAATAAATAAAAGCAACATTTCAAACCTTTGAGGTTCAAACCTCAAAAAGACTATTTTTGCCTGATTCCACTTTTTACAGTGTTGAAAATTTCACACAAAACAAAGAAAACTACCGCAAACTGCAAAACTAATATAGATTACTGTAAAAGCGCTAGCTGAGTGTTATAGACGATTTATAGGTATATTATAGGTATGCTATAAATTTTATATTTCTCATAATATTTCTCTACATCCTTTATGTGAGGGATTGTTTTCGTGTCCCATGTTTTACTAATGTACACAATTGAATCCACGCAGTGCATCAACTCTACGAACATTTATTATTATTACTTTGATTTTTTTTAATATATACTTTTTATACGATTCATAACAAACACTTTCGCGGAGAAACTCTTTAGCTGTGGAGTTTATGAGGGCACGCGCGCTTATGAAGCTCGTGCCCTAGCTTCAGTTCCGTTTCAAATGCGAATCAAAATCAAACGCGAGCCCAGCTTCGGCCTGTTCATCCTCAGCGCGCGAGCCTTGCATCTGACACAGCGAGATAAATGAGTGAAGGCTTTTACCAGCACTACCAAGCACGCGCACGCCTTCAAAGCTGCCTTCGCTGAAGTCTCGCGGACCTTTTTTAAACACGCTATTTTCTCACGCGCGGTAGTAAAGCCTGGTTTTTGTTATGTATTTTTTTTTTTTTAGTATAAACTGACTGTGTAAGTCCAGAAACGTAAGGTCAAAGATCAAAACGCCCCCAAATCTGCTCAGAAGGTCTTCTAAATCGTGATGGATTCTCGCGACCTTTATCTTTGTGTTTTATGTTTGCTAATAAATCTCCAGACTATCACTGCGGCACACACACTTACACACACACCTACACCGACACGCACACCGCTCACGACTGCAGAAAAATTCTGTTAAATATCTATAAATTCAATCTTTACTTTGACCGCAATTTAATTTAGCGCTTGTAATTTTTTTGCGTTAATAAGCAGCTCGTGAACTCTTTTCTCTTTTCAAGGCTGCGCAATAGCAGCGTAAGAGCTCCACGAGCCAAACTACGAGGCTAAGGGTGCCATAACATTATCACACCCACAACTGCAGCCCTGACAGTGTCGTTAAACCTCAGTCCAAACCCAATACCACGTTAAAAGTTCGTCCTCGCGCCCCCGTTTGTGAGCCATGTTAGCTGAAGTTAAAGCCGTGTGAAAAAGGCTGCGCTGCAGAAACGCAGAACCAAAAAAGAAGAAGAAAATGAGGCGTAAACTCACCGCTCGATTCCTTCAGCCGGATTAAACTGTCCCCATGCAGCTCGCGCACATGCAGATTACAAAATGTAGCGGGCGAAAAAGTGCAGAAAAGTGCAGAAAGCGCGTGCTAGTGTGCCAGATGAGCGCGTCTAGGTGTGTAAATCTCCCGCAGCGCGCGCGTTCTGTCCGCTTTGGTCGCTGCGCGCGCCTCTCCCGGTTTTTCTTTACGCCGCTTCTCCGGCGTCCGCGTGACGTCACGTGCGCGTCTGAGCGGAAAGGAAAGATGTCCTAAAGTAACTGGAGGAAAGAGACGGAGCGAGGAGGCTGTAGGGTCCCCGGGGTTAGGGTTAGAGTTTAGGGCTAGACTCCAGGCCTGAGGTGCGTGTTAAGACTAAAGGGTGCTGGTGTTATAGGTTGGCCTGGAATTATTGGTTGGGATTAGAGTTGGTGGTCTCGCGCCATTCAGTTCAGTTCAGTTCAGTCCAGTGTTGTTTATACGGGTTCCAGTTAAGTTCAGTTCAGTGTTCTGCGTGTGGGTTCCATTCAGTTCGGTCCAGTTAAATGTTATTTATAGCGGGTCCAGTTCAGGTTCTATTTCAGTTCAGTTCAATTCAGTGTTGTTCATATGAGCTCCATTTAAACTCAGCTCAGTTCAATTTTATGTATATGGGTTCTACTTCAGACTAGTTCAGTGCAGTGTTACTTATACGGGTTCTACTTCAGTCCAGTTCAATTCAGTGTTACACGGGTTCTACTTCAGTCCAGTTCAATTCATTGCTATTAATGCGCGTTCTCTTTTAAGTTCAGTCCAATTCAGTGTCATTTATACGGGTTCTACTTCAGTTCAGGTCAATTCAGTGTTATTTAAACGGGTTCTACTTCAGTCTAGTTCAATTTGTTGTTATTTATATGGTTTCAAGTTAAGTTCTGTACAATTCAGTATTATTTATATGGATTCTATTTTAGTTCAGTCCAATCCAGTGCTGTTTATATGGGTTCCAATTCAGTTCTGTTCAGTTCAACCTTATTTGTATGGGTTCCAACTCATCTCTGTACAATTCAGTGTTATTTACACGGGTTCTACTTCAATCCAGTTCAGTTCGTGGTGATTTAAAAGGGTTCAAAATCAGTTCTGTTCTATTCCATGGTATTTATATGGGTTCTACTTCAGTCCAGTTCAATTAGGTGTTATTTTTACGGCTTCCATTTCAGTCCAGTTCAATTCAATGTTCTTTATATGGGTTCTAATTTAGTTCCGTACGGTTCAGCGTTATTCATAAGGGTTTTATTTCAGTCCAGTTCAATTCAGTATTATTTAAATGGGTTCTATTTCAGTTCAGTCCAATTCGGTGTTATTTATAAGGGTTTTATTTCAGTCCAGTTCGATTCAATGTTATTTATACGGCTTCTACCTCAGTTCAGTCCAACTCAGTGTTATCTATATGGGTTCTAATTCAGGTCAGTCCAACTCAGTGTTATCTATATGGGTTCTAATTCAGGTCAGTCCAACTCAGTGCTATTTATATGGCTTACAAATCAGCTCAATTCAGAGTTTTTAACATGGGTTCCAGTAAAGTTCAGGTAAATTCTATTGTTCGTATATGGCTTCATTTATGGATGATAATCCCGTTCAGTACAGTGTTATTTGTATGTCTTTCTATTAAGCTCAGTTCAACTCAATTCAACCGCTTTATCGCAAACAAAGCCCGTCTCCAGAGTGCAGATCAGGCCGAACGGAGCTCTTCCTGCGCGCGCTGCCTTTAGACAGGAACAATGTCAGCTGAACAGTGAAATCCAGCCAACTGCAGGATCCACAAACGGAATAAAATAGACGGAAAAAGAAAGAAAAAGGAGATGCAGTTCGCGCAGTTTTCTCCTGAATAATAAATAGCCAAGATGCGCGTATACAGAGTGAGCACGCGGGCTGCTTTTTATTTACACATTTATTATTATTATTATTATTATTATTATTATTATTATTGTAGTTAAATCCTCGCTGTAGTTAATCCTCATTGCGGACAGCAGTGGTTGAGTTTCGCTGTGTTTTTCAGGCCGGATCGCAGTTGCAGGTTAAGCGGGTTGGATGATGTTAAAGTTCGGACTCTTTCAGGTTCATCTTAAACCAAACTCACTGAATTTAGGCTCGTGCCAGACCTTTCAGCCTTATTGAAAATCCGTCCTCATAAAAAGCGGAGCACAGTTTATTGTGGGATTAAGAATCAGCCAATGAACAGCTCAGACCCTCAAACTCCGCAGGCTTTCATTCTGTTCAGCACCGCGCTTTCAAATGATTATTATTCACCATTATTTTCTCTTTCGTGTAATTTAGAGTTTGCATGTGATTTAGGATTGGGGGGCTGTGTGTACTGTTGGGGTCTGATATTATTTAGGACGAGAGCTTTCTATTACTCAGATCTGGAGCTTCTATATTATTTACAATCAGAAGTCTATTTTACATTATTAAAGATCGAGGATTATAATTGTTGCGAATTGAATTTTGATATTATTTTGATGACATTTAAGATTATTCAAAATTGGGGACTTAAGAAGGGCTGTGGAGCAAATGATGACTAAAATGGTTAGTCTCTATTATTATTATTATTATTATTATTATTATTATTACGCCGAAAATTTCTTTAAAATCATTGGACGAACGTTGATGAAAATAAAGTTTTCCAACTGTCATTTACTACATTCTTGGTATTTGTGTTTACTATTTATTCTTATAATCAATTGATTTCTTAACAGACTTGTGTAAAGTGTTTTCCGAACGATCGATAAATCTTAACGACAGATTTGAATTTGCATTTACTGAAATAAATAATTTGAGGAGTAACAGAAATAATGTAGCGCTGCTCCAGTGATGCATGTTAAACTCTTACAGAGCCGGTTGGTCAACCTAAAGATGTACGGAGATGCAGCCTGAAGTTCACTATGAGGAATTATAACAGCTGGTGTGACGGAGTTAATTAGGGCGCAGGTTTCACCATCCATCATCTAAAATGATCTGAAACGTGTCTGCAGCTACAATGAAGAATGTAGAGCCAGAGCTGTACTTCTGTGTCCTATACTGCAGACACAGCACAGTGAGGTTTGGGGTTGGGCTAAAGGCTGGAGCTTTTATGGGCTTAGGTTTGGTGTGATGTGAGAGTTGGATTGGGGTTTGGTGTGATGGTTAGAATTGGACTTAGGTTTAGTCTGATGGTTATAATTCGACTAAGATTTAGTTATATAGTTAGAATCAGGCCTGGGTTTTTTTTCTGATGGTTACAATTTGACTTAGATTTGGAATGACAGTTGGAATTGAGCTTAGGTTAGAATTGAGTTGAAGTTTGGTACAATGCTACAACTGGGTTTAGATTTGGTCTGATGGTAGAACTGAGTTTGGGTTTGGTCTGATGGTTAGAGCTTGTCTTGGGTTGGAACTAAGCTTAGGTTTGGTCTGATGCTTAGAATTTTAGTTGAATTGGACTAATAGTTGGAATTGGGCTTAATTTTGCATTGAGTTGACGTTTGGACTGATGCTTAGAATTTTAGTTGAATTGGACTAATAGTTGGAATTGGGCTTAAATTAGCATTGGGCTTAAGTTTCATCTGATAATTAGAACTAGTTTTGGCTTTGGTCTGATGTTGGAAGTGGGCTTAGGTTTGGTCTGATGTTAGAATTCAGCTTAAGTTTGATCTGATAATTAGAACTAGGCTTGGGTTTGGTCTGATGGTTATAACTGTTTTTGGGTTTCTTTTGATGTTAGAATTAGCCTTGGGTTTGGTCTGATGGTTATAACTGGGCTTGGGTTTGGTCTGATGTTAGAATTAGGCTTGGCTTTGGTCTGATATTGGAATTGGGCTTAAGTTTGGTCTGATGTTAGAATTAGACTTGGCTTTGGTCTGATGTTAGAATTGGGCTTAAGTTTGGTCTGATGGTTAAAGCTGGAGCTGGCCTTGAGATCAGACTAATGGTTGGGTTGGGATTGAGGTTAGAGTTGAGTTGAGTTGGTGTTGTGGTTGGAGTTAGATTTGGAGTTAGGGTTGGGGTTGGGGTTGGGGTTGGCTTTGGAACTGGTACTATAGTAGATTTACTCTTACTCAGCTACTCTGAGACTACTCTGCCTATAGAGTCCCACTATTTCAGCAGTGAGACCCACTTACAGGAAATAAAATGCCATGATTTATGCTTTTCCCCAGTTTTGGAGAAACTGCATGTTAACTGATAGCCTGTCAATTCTTTCTGTAAGAGGGAAAAAAACATAAATACTTAAATTATAAACTTTGTTTTGCCAAAACGCTCCTCAGGGCATCTCATGTTCTGTCCTTTATTGAAACACAACTTCATACAATAGATTGGGAAACTCATGCTTTATTTTTAAAGCAAAATCATAAATGAGCCTTATTGTTAGTCATATGCCAGGTCAGGAACATGAAGAAATGACACTGGCGTTTGTGTTATAGGCCATAACACGACCAACGAATGATTCATTTGTGCCAGCTATAATTAAGCAGTTAGAGTTAGACTAATGTTGACTAATGCCTCAGGAGATAAGTGCTGGCCTGTAGAGGCAGCAGGGTCATCATTAACATTCGGGTGGTGTCCTCCACAGCCTGCCGTTTATGGTCAACACCCGACAGTCTGACAAACACCAAACACACTTTACAGTGCTCAGAATGAGTGTGTGTGTGAGAGAGAGAGAGAGAGAGAGATCGTGGGACTACGTGTGTTTATAAGAATGTGTGTGTTTTGTAATCACATATAATGGTGAGAAAAGTCTACATGGGTGCTTTT
Source organism: Colossoma macropomum (assembly GCF_904425465.1). Lineage (NCBI taxonomy): Eukaryota > Metazoa > Chordata > Actinopteri > Characiformes > Serrasalmidae > Colossoma > Colossoma macropomum. Next base: position 2,261,182 of record NW_023494800.1, read on the forward strand.
ACTTCAGAGCAGGGAAGATATTACCTCTGAGCAAATTCACCTGAAAAACATCTGAAAAATGCAACAGATGGAACAACGCCATTGTTCTCATCTTCAGCAGGTTTGGAAACAGTACTGACAGTTTCTACCTAAATAAGAGAGCTGTTGCTATGGTGATGATTCCCAAAAATGCTCAAGTAATTACTCTGAACTACTTTAGCGTTTCGGTCATTCTACAGAAACGTCCACTTTTTTATCTCTCCATAGGAGTCACTGGTGTTACTGATCCTCATTGGTGTTACACATAATAAAGGAACACCAGAGACATTTTTAATTGTCTCATAACATTTAACTGCTACAGAGCATCAAACCACATGTTGTCAATCATGGAATATCCACTAAAATATGGAATTTAATCCATTTGTGTTCTATTATTTCAGTTACCTCAGAATAAAGTCGGTCACACCAGTGACTTCAGCTAAAGGCTTCATATGAAATCATGAGCTAAATGAGAAACTCTCTGATAACTGAAAGACACAGTGGACTCACCATGAGCTTTTCTTCATAGATCCTCAGAACACAGGTAAAAGGAAGTCGAGCGATGTCATCAGTGTGACTTTTATTTCAAAATAAGAGATTTTTTGTTACACGGTAACACCAGTGACACGACTCCTGGGGACAACAACTTTCATTATATATTTTATAATATTTATTTGGCATTTGTTTTTCTTTCTAAATATGTTTTTTACTTCAAAATATGGCCTCAGCTGTCACACATGACTGTGGGGACGAGCTCTTCTGTGGTGCTTGGAATTCTATATGATTGATTTAAAAACCAATATTGCTGAATTGAGGCTCAAAAAGATGTAATTGTTAAAATAACTTATTGTTTTATTTTAAAATGTAAATAAATTGTAACCCTAACGTGTTTTTAAGTGTAATATATCTGTAAACGCTAGGGACACAAAAATGGACATTTCTTCAGAATGACCCGTTTGCATTAGAAGGTCTAAAGCTGTTTTCTTTGGGTTTATTGGCTAACATAGCTAACCCATTAGCATGCACTGAATGTCAGCGAACAATGGCTAAATTAGCTGACTAGCCAGCACATATAAGCAACAGCCTCACATTTAATAAAGTAAATAAATTAATCTGTTAATTTCCCACTATGCATTGCATTGTCTGTTATGTTACTTTTGACCAACGCACTGCTACAAATGCCCAGTCTTTAAAGGGGTTCTTTAAAGAACCATATATAACTGTTTTGTTTTTTTTTTTGTCATACACGTGGTTCTGTAAGGGTTGCTTAGTAAAGACAGTTGTCCTACATAGAACCATGAACACTCAAAGAACCATTTGCATGCTTAAAGGGTTCATTGCTTGGTGAAGTGTTCTTCAGATCAATGGAGGATGTGTTGTATCTGGTTCTATATAGAAGCTTTTTGAAAAAGGTTCTATGTAGCATCAAAATGGTTCTGCTATTGTTACAATGTCAAGCTTGTCACAATAAAAGAGCCTTTTTGGTTCTATATATATACAACCATATACAACACATAACATAAATCTCTAATACTCTGAAAAAACATTTCACCATGCAAAGAACCCTTTAGGGTATTTGAGTGTTCACAGTTCTAAACAGAACCACTGTCTTTACTAAAGAACCCGTGAAGAATCCTTTTTTGGGTGTAGATCTTCATGCAGACATTTGCATTAGATGGTCTAATGTTGTTTTCTCTGAGTTTATTGGCCAATGAAGCTAACCCATTAGCATACACTCAGTGTTACCTCACAATGGCTAAATTAGCTGACTAGCCAGCAGTAACAGTGTAACATATAAACAATTTAATAAAGTAAATAAATTAAGCTGGCACTGCATTGTCTGCTATATTATGCACCACTCTAAATGCCCAGTCTTACACAGTGTGATACTGTAAAATAATAAATCAGTATTTACTAGAAAAATACTGTAAATTTGCAGCAGCTTCTTAGAATAAAAGGACACAGTGCTGATCTAGATAAGGTTAGTTAGCCAGCCAGCTAATTACTTCCTCCAAGTTAATTAACTGTACTCAAATAATAATGTTACAGGAAAAGTGCTCTTAGCAAAAGCGGTTCAGTACTGAGAAAAGGTTCTCTAACTCAGAACAATAGTACAACCCTTTATGGTGCTATATAGAACCATTTTTTAAAGGGTTCTTTAAAGAACCATGTACAGCTGTTTTTTGTATCATAGACTTTTAAAGAGATAGTTCTCTAAGGGTTGTTTAGTAAAGACAGTGGTTCCGTACAGAACCTTGAACATTCAAAGAACCATTTGTATGCTTAAAGGGTTCTTCACATAATGAAATGTTCTTAAGATAGATGGAGAATGTGTTGTATATGGATCTATATTTTGAAAAAGCTTCTGTAGAGCATCAGAAGTTGTTCTGCTAGTGTTATGATGTCAAGCTTGTCACAATAGCAGAACCCTTTTTGTGCTATGAAGAACGATATAGAACACATTCTCCATCAATATGTACCAAATTTGACCATGCACCTTTAAGCATGCGCATGGTTCTTTGAGTCTTCATGGTTCTATATAGAGCCATTGTCTTTACTAAAGAACCCTTGAAGAACCCTTGAAGGACCCTTGTTTTGAGTGTAGCTCTTCACCCAGACGTTGCAATGGGGCCGATGATAGATATATAAGCTTATTGCGGTAAAAGCAGTTGTTTAGGTCTTGAGCCACAAGGGGTCCAGTGAGTGCACAGTTTATACATTTATTTATTTTGTCAGTGATGATATTGGCAGGAAAATATTTCATGAAGAAATCAGTGATGACTTTGTTTCCAAACATTTAAGAAAGCAGAAACGATGCACACGTCACTTAAACACACTTTGTAATCCTTTTCGTCTGTTATTTATTAAGAGAATTTTGTTTAATAACGATTCTTTTTGACTGATTATCATTCGTTATTGTTTTATCATTATTCTTTTTGCATTTATTAAACTCACGTCCTACGTTTCCTTGTATTTTATAGCAAAAGCATGTGTGTGACCCCCCTGCAGCTGCTCTCCTGGTCCAGACTGGCCTGTAATGTGAACAGAGAGAGGAGTGAAAATAAAACATGTGGACCAGAGTCAGAGCTGCTTGTGTAACCTCTGACCTCCAAACGGCACTCGTTCAGATCTACAGCTCGCTTTCTGTGGACTCTTCACCGCCTCGTGTGTAGAACCCAATTTCCCAACAATATAAAAACCCCAAAAATGTAACACGAATTTGCATTTATCTGGATCAAAAATGTAATAAAACCCAGTAATATAATTACTTGCCCAATAATGTAATACAATACATTAACTGATAACGTAATAACATTTTTATTAACAATGTAATACCTTATTACGTTATTGAGAATTTAGTACATTTTCAGACTGACTATATATAATATATGTATACATGTGTATATATATATAATACACACTCTTAGGGAAAAAATTGGTTCTTTACTGGTTCTATTAGTAAAGACAATGGTTTTATATAGAACCAGAAACACTCAAAGAACCATTTGCATGCTTAGAGCGTTCTTTGCATGGTGAAATGGCTCTTCATATTAATGGAGAATTTGTTGTATATGGTACCATATAGAACATTTTTTTAAATTGTGACTTTGTCAAGCTTGTATACAATAGCAGAACCCTTTTGGTGCTATACAGAACCATTTTCAAAAATGTACTATATAGAAAAAATTGGGTTGTGTTCCAATTTGAGTGGAACACTGCAGAAGGACCAACAGCGTTACCTTCTGTAATAAGGTATTACATTGTCAGTTAGAGAGTAGATCCACCAATTTTTCTAAATTTCTGCATAATTAAATAGTTCAGATGTTATCAGAGTCGTTCAGAGTGGTTTGGTGTGAAACGCTCTGCTCTAGAGAAACTTACAGAGTCAGAATCGTTCACAGTGGTGGTGATAGGAACCAGACATCCACCTCTAAACTTTTGGCCTAAAATTTATATATTTTAAAATACATTCATGGTGGAGGGATGCATGCGGGGCACTGGGGGCAAAGAAAACTTATTATTTCAGATTTTCCACTATTTTCCATCATCAACATTCCATATAAACTCAGAAGAGTCATGTAGGTTCACTAGTGGTTCTGGATAGTAAATAAAATGTCTATATTTGTGTTGTAGTCATGGCGACCCCTGGTTCCTATCACCACCACTGTAAAGACACCTGAACCATTTCACACCAAACCACTCTGAATCAGTCTGTTTACATCTCACACACTGAGTTATGGAGAAATTTTGCAAAATCAGTGGAATTCCCCTTTAAGACATTATTAAATTATTACATTATTGTGTTTTAGGACATTTTTTGGCCAAGATTACAATTTTATTCAATTTCTGCCCATTTGTATCTTTGAGGGGAACTTATTACATTATTGGGTTCTACACTCGTGTTCTGGTCTGAACTGTTTCAGAGGAGGCCGTGTTACTAAAGTAAGCACTTAGAGTTAAAAGGTTCATCTCACGAAAAGGCAACTTTTCTGTTTGATGTAGAATCTGATGAAGTATGAAAACACTGTTAAAGTTTCATAACCGCTCACTCTCCAGTCCACGCAGTCCGCATTCAGCAACTGAGCTGCGAAAACAGCCTGTTTTGAATTCAATGTTTTTGTGATGTCACAAAAACCAACACCTTTACATACATCTACCCATTCAGCCTACAGCAGTTTAGCCCCACCCACTCACGCTGAAGTTATAAGGATAAGTGTTTCAGGCTGGACTTTTTGGGTTTGATTAAAGTCGCAGTAAGAAAACAGCATGTTTAATTCTAAGAGTTAATAATAATGAATTATGGCTGTACGTAG
>NW_023494800.1:2268513-2318513 GCF_904425465.1 Colossoma macropomum
TAGAAAGACAGACAGACAGACAGATAGACAGACAGACAGACAGACAGACAGACAGACAGATAGATAGATAGACAGATAGACAGATAAATAGTAGATAGATAGATAGATAGATAGATAGATAGATAGATAGGTAGATAGACTACAAAGGCAGCATTCATGCATCAGTGCTGCTGCTCTTTTCTCAATCATACATCCTGTTGGCTAACACTGCTAGCCTATCACAGCTCCACATTTGTGCTCGGCCCCGCCCACTGTCAGTCTGCAGCCGGATTTCAGTTCACAGACTTTTTTAATGAATTATAGAACCATATCACATGATACACACAGTCTTCTCATACAGTATGAGCTGATGTGTACTGTATTATTATGCTAATGTGAATGAGCTGCTGACCGTGCAGAGCGATGATGCTGCTCTCTACGTCACTGACGTTCCTCCTGCCAGGGCAGAGATGGGGTTCTGCAAGGAGAACGCAAACAGGCTGAAACTAAACACAATCCTGAAGTAAGCAGCTCCTACTTTTTGCATATTACTGCAGTTACATGATGACAGGCTTGTTGCCACTTCATCCATCCCAAAAGGGCCGGAGACCAAAACTGAGCACTTCAGCCTCAGCCTGTGAAAACTGCTCCTCTCTTCATATATGTGTTCTTCATTTATAGAGAGTTTGGGTTATTTAACTTCTTAATCTGCAGGCTTATTATTCAGTCATTAATCTTCAGGTGTATTTTTCAGTAACTACTATAAATTATTCAGCATTATTCAGGACCTACTATTAATTATTCAGTATTATTCAGTATCTACTATGAATTATTCAGCATTATTCAGTATCTACTATAAATTATTCAGCATTATTCAGTATCTACTATGAATTATTCAGCATTATTCAGTATCTACTATGAATTATTCAGCATTATTCAGTATCAACTATGAATTATTCAGCATTATTCAGTACCTACTATGAATTATTCAGTATTATTCAGTACCTACTATGAATTATTCAGCATTATTCAGCATCTATTATGAATTATTCAGCATTATTCAGCATCTATTATGAATTATTCAGCATTATTCAGTACTTACTATGAGTTATTCAGAACTATTAGGTATCTACCATGGATTATTCAGCATTATTCAGTATCTACTATGAATTATTCAATATTATTCAGCACCTACTATAAATTATTCAGCATTATTTGGTCTCTACTGTGAATTATCCAGCATTATTCAGCACTTACTATGAGTTATTTAGCGTTATTTAGTATCTAATATAACTTATTCAATATTATTTAGTATGTACTGTGAATTATTCAGCATTGTTCAATATATACTATGAATTATTCAAAATTATTCAGTACCCACTATGAATTATTCAGGAAGCAGCTGACTTGAAGCAGTTGCAGGAAGACCTAAATTTAGTTCTTGGTTATTTTATATAATATTTCTTATAAATATTGATTTTATTTTAACTAGATTTTTATATTTTTCCTTTTTTGATATGTGTAACACAATTGTAAATGTTATTAATATTAAACATTTCAGTGGATTGATTAATTGATTGATTAATTAAATTATCCTTTCATTCATTGTGTACGTTGCATGTTCTAACAGCAGCTGAGTGTTAGCTTGTTTACTGGGATTGATACAAAGATGAAGAAACTGGTAATAATATAAGAATTATAATTCTTTGGATATAAATGTTTCCTGTGATGGTTCGTGATTGGGTTGGAGAGATTCTGAGGGACCTGAAGTGAACCGTTTTTAGGAATACGTGTATAAATACATGGAAAGTTGTGACGAACCCAAACTGCTTTAAAATTTACTGCAGGTTTATAAGGCGTGCCGTATTTCAGTAAGCAAAAATGTAATTCAAAAAGTGTACGTTTCACTGAGGTGTGGTAGCCGTGAGCAGAAGCCCAGCAGTTCAGTTTTTAAGGGGCGGTCGTGGGTGAAATGCGAAATGTGCATTCTGACCTTCTCAGGAAAGGACGTAATCCTGGAAGACAATTTACAACCTGGCCTGGGAATTCCACATGCTCCTGGGCTGGGAATGGGGAGTCCAAAAAGCCAAAGCAATGAACAACCCTGGCATTTTTATCTTGATTGTCAGATAAAACAGTATCTGCACCCATAAACCTGTTCATAGGAGTCTTTAGCCAGGGGCACTTTAGCTCACAGGCTGCTGATAAAACTCAGGCTAATGAAGCAGGCCAGTAAACGACCGCGGAAACACGAACACTCTCACATCTTCTCCATCCTCTCGTTCTTTTCGCTCTTTCTCTTTTTCTCCGTGCTTCTGTCTAAGAGTGCCCAGGCATAAACACACACACACCTCACAGGGGGAGGAAGAATTTCTGGAACTCTGGTTATCCTCATGGAGAACAGCAAGCGATGTTTCCCACCACTGCAAAGAAAAAACAGCGTGTGGCACTGGGTCAAGACCTTCTCACTGGAATATTATGCAGTGCTTAAAAATTCTAATGATTTAAACTTTGCACGTATACCTTGTATTGTGGTTATACATGGTTGTTTGACTTAGTAAGGTCAATGGTTCCTCAGAATCAGTAAGGTCAATGGTTCTTCAAACTAATTATTGTTGAATAGTTCCTCAGAATAAATACAGTCAGTGGTTCCTTAACCTTTGTATAGTTCCATGATACCTCAGACTCATTAAAGTCTATAGTTTTTAGGCTTATTAGGGTCAATAATTCCTCAGGTCAGTGGTTCCTCACATTCAGTAAGGTCACTGGTAAAACTATGTAGGGCCATTGGCTGGATAGGCTTAGTAATGTCAATGTTCAGCAGATCCAATGGAGGTCAATGGGTCAATGGATCCTTAGACTCAATAGGGTCAGTGGTTCCTCAGAGTCTTTAGAGTCAGTGGTTCCTCAGGCTCATTAAAGTCTATAGTTTCTCAAGCTTATTAGGGTCAATAATTCCTCAGGCCAGTGGTTCCTCACATTCAGTAAGGTCACTGGTAAAACTGTGGAGGGCCATTGGCTGGATAGGCTTAGTGTTGTCAATGTTTCCCCAAGCTCAGCAGGTCCAATTGATCCTAAGACCCATTAGGGTCAATGGATCCTTCGACTCAGTAGGGTCTGTGGTTCCTTAGACTTAATAGGGGTAATGGTTCCTCAGAATCAGTAAGGTCAAAAGTTACTCAAGCTAATTACTGTTCAGTGGTTAATCAGTCTTATTAGAGTCAATGGTCCCTCAGACTCATGAAAGTCAGTAGTTCCTCAACCTTTTTATAGTTCTGTTGTTCCTCAGACTCATCAGAGGCAATAGTTTCTAAGGATTATTAGGGTCAATAATTTCTTAGGTGAATGGTTCCTCAAGCTAATTACTGTTCAATGGTTCCTCAGTCTCATTAGAGTCGGTGGTTCCTCAGACTCATTAGAGTCAATGGTTCCTCAGACTCATTAGAGTCAGTGGTTCCTCAGACTCATTAAAGTAAATAGTTCCTCAGACGTATTAGAGTCTGTGGTTCCTCAACCTTTTTATAGTTCTGTGGTTCCTCGGGCTCATTAGAGGCAATAGTTTATCAGGCTTATTAGGGTCAATAGGATCAGTGGTTCCTTAGACTCATTAGGGTCAATGGATCCTTAATAGGGCCAGTGGTTCCGTAGATTCAGTAAGGTCAGTGGGTCCTCACACTCAGTAGCATCAGTTGCCTCAGCAGGTCAGTAAGGTCAATAGTTCCTCAAGCTAATTACTGTTCAATGGTTCCTCAGTCTCATTAGAGTCAATAGTTCCTCAGACTCAGCAGGGTCAATGTCTGTTCTGACACAGTAGGGTGTATGGTTCATTACACTCATTAGAGTCAATAATTCCTGCCAATAATTCCTGAGATTTTGTAGGGTCAATGGTTTCTCTGACTCATTAGTGTAAATGTTTCCTTAGAATGAGTGAAACAATGACTGTTCAGAGTCAATGGGGTCAATGATTCCTCTCGATCAGTAGGGCCAGTAGCTTTTCAGATTCACTAGGGTCAATGGTTCCTTTGACTCAGCACGGTCAGTAGTTCCTCAGACTCAGTACGTTTAATAGCTTCTTAGATACAGTAGGGTGAATGGTTCCTCAGACTCAGTGAGGTCAATGGCTCCTCAGACTCAATAGAGTCAATGCTTCCTCAGACTCATTGGGGTTGATGGCTCCTCAGGCTCAGTAGGGTCAATGCTTCCTCAGACTCTGTAGAGTCAATGGTTTGACAGGTTATAGTTTTATAATGCTTCATTATTATGTTTCATTGCAGTCATTCACTGTTCATAGTCCATATTGGTATTTGTTGAGATCACTGTGTTTGTCTACTTGGTCCTGAAGAATTTCTTTCACGACAGAATTGATTGACATGTGAAAGGCTCCTTCACTAAAGCATACTGTGAGCTTCTAATCCCATCAGCCTCTACAACTGCATGCTGTTTACTTGTCAGGGTTCAGAGAGAGCAAAAGGGTGCATTATAAAGGGGAAATTCCACCAATTTTCCAGCATAATTAATGGTTGAGATGTAAACAAAGCCATTCAGAGTGGTTTGGTGTGAGACGCTCGGTTCTAGAGAAACTTACCGAGTCAGAATTGTTCACAGTGGTGGTGATAGGAACCAGACATCCACCTCTGAAAACATCATAGAAATTTATTATGGTCATGAAAACACTGTCTGACGTCTGAGACATTGTTTTATGGCAGTTTTATGATAAAGTTTTGGCCTAAGGCATATTTTTTATCCAAAATAATCTCCAAAGATTTTTTTTTTCAGATTTTCCACTATTTTACCATCACAAACATTCCGTATGAAACTCAGAAGACACATGTAGGTTCACTGGTGGTTCTGGATAGTAAATAAAATGTCTACATTTGTGTTGTAGTCATGGCGACCCCTGGTTCCTATCACCACCACTGTAAAGACATCTGAACCATTTCACACCAAACCACTCTGAATCTCTCTGTTTACATCTCACACACTGAGTTATGCAGAAAATGTGAAAAATCGGTGGAATTTAATGCTCCTCACTGGACAACCAGTGGTGTTAAGGTGTGGCCCTATCTGAAACCTGATCAGTCACAGCACATGTCTCATTACTGACAAGCTGTGCAAATTTAGCAAACTTTATGCAAAGCTAACGGTGGCTCAGGACCTCCAAGCCTGAGAGCAGCAGCTGTTCTGAAACACAGAGAATCTAATGATACTGGAGTTGTATTCAAATTTAACCACCACAACCGAACTGGTTTTTGTTTCTTTAATACTCTGGTAGCTGTACATTCAGGTGGTCTGAAGGATGTTTACAGATACGTGCAAATGCAAAGTCGAATATTCAAAACGTGACCTTGCAGTGCACAAAGGAGCGTAACACGGTAGCAGAGAAGTCTTTTTGAATATCGTGTTTGATTAAGCAGGACTTCTAAAGCTCACTGTGTAAATATGTATATTGTGTATTTGTATTTATATATGTGTAAATAGACCATTAGCCTCTTTACAAACACTGGGTTCATACCGTAACTGATAAATGTGAACACAATCATGCTGTACAACACTGTGCACACCTTCCTGCTGCTGCTGCTGCATAAACTCAAGCTATCTAATTAACCATTGCTCCTCCTGTTTTCCCCGTTTTGTATTCAAATATTTTATACTAAGGCTGTTTGCTATCCGGTGTCGACCAGAGGAGGATGGGTTCCCCTTTCGAGTCTTGGTTCCTCTCAGTGTTTCTTCCTCTTGCTCTTAGGGAGTTTTCATTGCCACTGTCGCCACCGGCGACGCTCATGGGGGCTCGGACCCGGATTTTTCTGTAAAGCTGCTTTGTGACAGCACCTGTTTTAAGAATCGCTATATAAATAAACCTTGACGTGACTTGACAATCAAGCTAAAGCCTAAACCATCACATTTCAGGAAAAGTTGTAGGCTGGCCAATTCAGATTTGCTTCATTTTTGGTGAAAAGAATACAACAGTGCCAAGTAGACAGTGGGCTAAATTTTAAGCTTGTACCTTTAATATCTTTAATGTTTTTTGGGATACAGAGGCTTTTAAAAGTGTTATAGTATGTTAAAGCTGTTAGTGTGTTAGTGCTAAGCTAATGCTGGTGCCACTCAAAAAACATGGAACTGGCTCTTGTACATGTTAAAAAAACAAATGAAGTTGATTTTAATTCAATTAAGCCATTTTAAAACTGTACTTAAAGTAAAGGTGTTGAAAAACGTAACTATTCCAAGCATTAAATCAACCAGTCCAGTCAAAGAAAAGAGAATGAACTGTTTTTCAGCCTCTTCTGTCTGCTGTCATGTGAGTCATACTCAAATGAATTACGTGTGTTGTGCTTAAAATAGGATATATCCCACATTAGCCAGCTAGTTTGAGTTGGGGGAATGTTTTTGATTATTTATTTGTATTCAAAGATTTCATTGGCTTACTCCATGTTATACTCACCATCTCTGTGTTGTCGTTCCGGCTATGATATCTTCTCTTGGGAATATGTTCATATTTCGGTTAACTGCCTGTTAATGTGCTTTACCAAATTTTCTGTTGCTGAGTGTAATTCTAACCTGACTGGGAACTACCATATCCACTTTTAAACCAACTGTAGTAAGATACACTATATGGACAAAAGTATTGGGACACCCCCCCTAATTATTGAGTTAAGTGGAGTAAAGCGCCGCCACTGGACTCTGGAGCTGTGGAAACATATTCTGTGGAGTGACAAATCAGCTTCTCTATCTGTCAGTCTGATGGACGAGTCTGGGTTTGGCGAATGCCAGGAGAACGTTACCTGCCTGACTGCACTGTGCCAGCTGTACAGTTTGGTGGAGGAGGGATGATGATATGGGGCTGTTTTTCAGGGGTTGGTCTAGAACCCTTAGTTCCAGCGAAGGGGAATCTTAATGCTTCAGCAGAACATTTTGGACAATTGTACACTTCCAACTTTGTGGGAACAGTTTGAGGAAGAACCTTTCCTGTTCCAGCATGACTGAGCCCCAGTGCACAAAGCAGCTCCATAAAGGCCTGACTGGGTGAGTTTGGTGTGGAAGAACTTGACTGGCCCTCACAGAGCCCTGACCTCAACCCCATCCAACACCTTTGGGATGAGCTAGAACAGAGATTGCGAGCCAGACCCTCTCGTCCAACATCAGTGTCTGATCTCACAAAATGTTCTTCTGGATGAATGGGCAGAAATTCCCACAGACACTCTCCACCATCTTGTAGGAAGCTTCCCAGAAGAGTGGAAGCTGTTAGAGCTGCAAAGGGGGACCAGCTCCATATTAATGCCTAAGGATTTAGAATGGGATTCATAGAAGCTCCTGTAGGTGTGATGTGTAGGTGTCCAAATACTTTTGTCCATATAGTCTAAGTTGGACCAACATAAGTTAAATCAACACAACTAAATTAAATTGAATGACCTTTAATGAGTTGAGTTAGAAAGGTGAGAGCAGATCAAGTTTAGTTTATTTAAGTAAATTATGTTGAATTCGGAAAACTGTCTCATTTTGACAGAACACCATTTAACCGTGTGGAAATACTTTCCAGTATTCAATTAAGTTCGGTTAAAGAATAATGTGTTATTTGCGTTATTTGCGTGTTCTATCGCTTTTATACAACAGTTAAATAAATAAAGTTAGAAATTAATAAACTGGGCCGTGAACACAGCGTTTAATATGTTTTAATGTTAGCTCTGATTGGTCAACAATTCAGGAACACAGCCTCTGATTGGTAGACAATTCAGGAACCCAGCCTCTGATTGGTCGACAAGTCAGGAACATGGCCTCTGATTGGTAGATGAGTCAAAAACACAGCCTCTGATTGGTTGATGAGTCAGAAACACAGCCTCTGATTGTTCGGAAAGACAGGAAACGCAGTCTCTGATTGGCTTACAAGTCGGGAACACAGCCTCTGATTGGCAAAAAGTCAGGAACCCAGCCTCTGATTGGTCGAAGAGTCAGGAACCCAGCCTCTGATTGCTTGACAATTCAGGAATCCAGCTTCTGATTGCTCAACAAGTCAGGAACACAGCCTCTGATTGGTCGACAAGTCAGGAACTCAGCCTCTGATTGGTCAGCAAGTCATGACCCCAGCCTCTAATTGGTCGACAAGTCAGAAACAAAGTCTCTGATTGGTTGACAATTCAGGAACCCAGCCTCTAATTGGTCGACAAGTCACAAACACAGCCTCTGAGTGGTTTACAAGTCAGGAACACAGCCTCTGATTGGTCGACAAGTCAGGAACACAGCCTCTGATTGTTCAAAAAGTCAGGAACACAGCCTCTGATTGGTCGACAAGTCAGGAACACAGCCTCTGATTGTTCAAAAAGTCAGGAACACAGCCTCTGACTGATCACCAGACTTGACCCACAGCATCAGTGAATGACTAACAGCCATGCTAACCACAATAATAATTCTTTTCAACTTGGAGAAACGGACAAATAATCACAGAAGTCAGTCGGTGTTGGATTTGTCATTATGGAATTATTTTCCAAAGTTTCAAAAAAGACAGTGCAGTTCAAGGCTGCATTATGGAGCTGCTGAAAGGGATACGATCACAGAGCCCTCATTGAAGTGGCACAACACTTCCCTTCCAGGAAAAAATGATAATTAGAATGTAGCATGCAGTGTTCCCAAGATGTTCATTGTATTTATGTTTATTGTACTTGTTAGCTGAATCTACATGGATACCACAGAGAAAACAATCCTGATTGGATCATTTTCATGATTGAAGCCTTTTTATTTCCAACCACAACTTAATAATGGAATAAGAGTAATATTACAATACTTACAGAGATCAAATACAACAAACCCGATGGTGTTAGTAAATAAAAATAAACAAAAAATTACAGACTTGCATGAAATCAGTAGGCCTAGAGAGTTCTGGGAATGAGTGCTAGGGAAAAAATGTAACATTTTGATCAGCTAGAACTTTTTTCCCAGTGGTTGTAACTCCTTAAACAGAAGACACAGAGATGTTTATGACTTTATGACTTTATGATATTCTGAAGCCTTTCAAACCTTTGTATTTATTCTGATTAATTTGGATCTACATTATAAATATTTTAGCATAATATCCTAATAATGATCAATATGATGATAAAAGGAAGGGGGCAATCGTGCAGTCTTGGAAAAGATGGTTCTTCAAGGGTTCTTTAGTAAAGGGAATTATTCTATTCAAAACCATGAATTCCATATACATTTCATGCTTAAATGGTTCTGTAGGGTGCAATGGTTCTTCGGATTGATGGAGAATGTGTTGTATATGGTTCTACATAGCACCAAAAAGGGTTCTGCTGTTATTACACTCTTTAAAAAGACGGTTTTCTAAGGGTCCTTTAGTATAGACAGTGGTTCTATATAGAACCATGAACACCCAAAGAACCATATGCATGGTTAAATGGTTCTTTGCATGGTGAAATGGTTCTTCAGATTGACTTGGGATGTGTTGTATATGGTTCTATGCAAAACTTTTAGAAAAGGGTCTAAATAGCGCTTTGTCAAGCTTTTATACGGTAGAAGAACCTTTTTTGGTTCCATATAAAACCATATACAAAACATTCTCTATCAATCTGAAGAACCATTTAACCATACAAAGAACTATTTAAGCACACAAATGGCTCTTTGAGTGTTCATGGTTCTAAATACAACCATTCTCTTTACTAAAGAACCCTTAAAGAACCACTTTTTTAAGAGTGTAGTACTTTATGAACACAGTATTCTTCAGTGGAGCTCCTCGTCCCTGTCCTCTGTTCCTCCTCTTCTTCCGTTTTGCCTTTGCCGATAGCTTCTCCGCTCTTTCTTCTTCTTTTTTCTCCTGCCCTCATTCCATCACCTCCCGTTCTCCTGTCTTTCTCCTCCTTTTTCTCTCACCTCTCCGTTTCCTCTGTTCTCCACAGCTGTGCGCTCTTTCTGTTGGTTTTTGTTTAGATCTGGAGCCGTCTTTTCCAGGCTAAAACCGTTCGGCCATATTTCAGCCTGAGAGGCTTTGATCCTGCAGGGCGAGAGAGAGAGCGAGAGAGAGAGAGATGAAGAGAAAGACAGCGAGAGAGGGGTCAACTCAGGGATTAAAGAACCTCCTCATTTACTAAAGCATTGGGCTTCCTTCTCTCTCTCTCTCTCTCTCTCTCTCTCTCTCTCTCTCTCTCTCTCTCTCTCTCTGTCTGAGCAAATATATTAGTCTTACATTAACATCCATATTATTCTGTACAATCCTGAAGTGATTTCTGATCACTAATTTTAGTCGTTAATCCCCTTAAACTGTGGTTGGTTTATTATTCCATTATTAATCTTTATATTTTATTTATTCTTTATCCAGTAACTACTATGAACGGTTAAGTATCCACTATGAATTATTCTGTAACTAGTACGAATTTTTCTGTAACCACTATGAATTATTCAGCTACAACTATGAATTATTCAGTATCTACTATGAATTATTCAGTTACGACTATGAATTATTCAGTTACGACTATGAATTATTCAGCATCTGCTATGAATTATTCAGCATCTACTTTGAATTATTCAGTATCTACTATGAATTATTCAGTTACGACTATGAATTATTCAGTTACGACTATGAATTATTCAGTTACGACTATGAATTATTCAGCATCTACTTTGAATTATTCGGCATCTGCTATGAATTATTCAGTATCTACTATGAATTAGTCAGTATTTACTATGAATTATTCAGTTACGACTATGAATTATTCAGTTACGACTATGAATTATTCAGTTACGACTATGAATTATTCAGCATCTACTTTGAATTATTCGGCATCTGCTATGAATTATTCAGTATCTACTATGAATTAGTCAGTATCTACTATGAATTATTCAGTTACGACTATGAATTATTCAGTTACGACTATGAATTATTCAGCATCTACTTTGAATTATTCGGCATCTGCTATGAATTATTCAGTATCTACTATGAATTAGTCAGTATTTACTATGAATTATTCAGCATCTGCTATGAATTATTCAGTATCTACTTTGAATTATTCGGCATCTGCTATGAATTATTTTGTAACTACTATGAATTATTCAGTATCTACTATGAATTTTTCTGTAACTACTATTAATTATTCAATATTACTTTAAATGATCAGATCTACTAAGAACTATATTCTGAGGAACTTAAGTCTGGACCCTCATACAGACCTGTGAGTTTAAAGGGTTAATAGACTATTGTAAAGTTATTCCTGTTGTTTTTAAAATGTTCCCTTTGCTGAATGACGTCTCTGTAATTAGTCTAATTAGCACAGTATTTCTGCTCTAAAGCCTTTGTTGTGATTTTCTCATTACTGTGAAAGTCGTGTCGAGCTGTGTCTGCATGTAAACCTGTGTGAGGTGATTTAATCAGAAACGCTGCTGTATGTATACAGAATGTATATGTTAATGAATGCAGCCATGATTGGTCAGTGTGGGGTCTTTATATTTTATATATATATATATATATATATATATATATATATATATATATATATATATATATATATATATATTTTAAGCTAAAACAGCAGAAAATTTGCCTTTTATAAACTGAGGTTTAGGTCAGCATTAGGTTTAGGTGTAGAATTACTGGGCTACAGTAATACAAAAATCAATGGAAGTCCTCATTAGTAATGTAAGGCAAACGTGTGTGTGTGTGTGTGTGTGTGTGTGTGTGTGTGTGTGTGTGTTAATCACGGTGGGCTGCTGTGTGTGTGCTGCTGTTCAGAGGTCACATAAACACAGCTGCCTTTTTACCGCTTCAGTCTCTTCAGTAAGAGCATCTCTCTCTTTCTCTCTCTCTATCTGTCTCTCTCTCTCACTCGCTCGCTCTCTCTACCTCCATTTCTCTGTGTTTTTAATAAATCAGCTCTCTCTTGCTTTGTTCCGTCCTCGCATGTTTTCTCCTCTTATCTCTAATCACATCTCTTCATCCCTCTCTCTCTCTCTCTCTCTCTCTCTCTCTCTCTCTCTCTCTCTCTCTCTCTCTCCTCTTGGCTGCTGCCCTTCTCTTGCTCACTCATTTGTGTTGATTGTGAAACAGAAGCAATCGTGTATCAGTCAATCTGTCTATCCACACTATATGGCCAAAAGTATGTGGACACCTGATCATCACAGCTATATGAGCTTGTTTTGGACGTCCGATTCCAAAGCCATAGGCATTAATTTGGAGTTGCCCCCCTTTGCAGCTCTAACAGCTTGCAGTCTTCTGCACTTGTGAGGTCAGACGCTGATGTTGGGCCAGAGGGCCTGGCTCACAATCTCCGTTCTGGTCTCATCTCGAAGGTGTTCAGTGGGATTGTGGTCGACTCCTTAGTGGCTGAGCTGTTGCTGCTCCTCCATGACTCCACTGCACAATAATAGCACTTACAGTTGGCCGGGGCAGAGCTAGCAGGACAGACATTTCACAGACTGACTTGTGGCAGAGGAGGCATTATATTACAGTACGGCCCTCTACTGCCAGTACCAGTAATTATGAGGGGCATCCATGGGGCATGGATTCTGAGGGGTATTCTATCTATCTGTCTATCTATCTATCTATCTATGAGTCTATCTGACTGTCTGTCTATCTTTATATCTTTATATCTATCTATCTATCTATCTATCTATCTATCTATCTATCTATCTATCTGTCTGTCTGTCTATGATTCTGTCTATCTATCAATCAATCAATCAATCAATCTATCTATCTATCTATCTATCTATCTATCTATGCGTTTATCTATCTATCTATCATCTATCTATCTATCTGTCTGTCTATCAATCAATCAATCAATCAATCAATCAATCTATCTATCTATCTATCTATCTATCTATCTATCTATCTGTCTGTCTGTCTATCAATCAATCAATCAATCTATCTATCTATCTATCCATCTATCTATCTATCTATCTGTCTGTCTGTCTATCAATCAATCAATCAATCTATCTATCTATCTATCTATCTATCTATCTATCTATCTATCTATCTATCTATCCACTGAAATAACTAAAACCTTCTTTCTATCCTGAATGTACTGCTAACTGGCTAAAGGATTAAAATGTCTATTTAAATGTTTTACAGATTAATTTTTTATTTCACTGTGAAACTTCACTCAACATCTTCACTGCTTCTCATGTCCGTGTCTTTATTTGGAGCCTCTGTTTTTGGTTTGGATGTGTCTCCTGTATCCCTGCAGTGCTAGCTGTGTGCTAGCGCTAGGCTAATTGCATTGTCGTATGCAGATGTCAGCCTTGTCTGAACACACACACACACACACACACACACACAGAATAATTCATAGTTTTCCGGCAGTGCGGGCGCTGATTGCCCCTGCTGTACCTGTTTAATATGAAAACCTGCAGGTTCTCTCTGGAAGGTCCGTCTACGTCGAACGGAGCCTTTTCATTTCTGACAGGACCAGACAGCTGCTGGTGGAAGACGGCTTCATTGTCTTCAGGTTACAGATGGATGACACCGCTGACAGACAGAGGGTATAAATTGCAGGGGATACGAAAAAGAAACAAGCTTACGTTACGTGTTTTTTTTTTTTGTCTCGGTTTATTTTTAGTCAAACTAGCTGGAGGTGCGAGTGTACAATTTTCATGTTAAGTGAATTCAGTCTCTGTTCATTCAGCTGTGTTGGGGGGGTTTATGGCGTAATTGGAATGGCATGTGCCGTCTAAGTGGTCTTGCCTGAACTGATTGTGAGTTTTGAAAACTTTTTGAGACAGTTTGTTGAGGGGGCGGGGGGGTTGGGGGGTTGGTGGGGGGGTTTGGGTGGCCACAAATAAGAGCTAGTTTATTTGTTCAGACATGCAGCGCCAGACATAACAAGGCTACACCTCAACTGCAGAGAAAACAACCAGGTTATTAAGACGTGGACAAACAGTGCGGACAAAGACGCTCCTGCTGACCTAAACAGTGTTATAATAATAACATATCAGAGACCACCCTTCATTTACTTAATTTCCAGTCAAAACTGCCATTAAGTACAGGTTATTAATCTTTTAGGAGACGTTTTCTGAGGAGGATCCAGTTTTAAACATTACTGAATGTGTTTGGGGTCACGAGAAAATGCTAAACCAACTTCTAAGACTGAACTTCGGAGGTGTGGAAAAATATTCCTGCAGATTTCTTTGGAAAACTCAAAGCAAGTGTCCTAAAATATATATTTTATTCAGTCATTAAGGCTTCTTTCTATTCAATATATAAAATATCGCTGCTGTTGGAAGAAAACATCTCCATTTTTGTGGTTTTTCAATTTATGACATAATTTGAAAATGCCTGTTGTTCTTTACATTGTGTGTAAATTTCACAAAGAATGGACCAAAGGAAACGGAACAAAATGACTTGGAAAAAGGTCTGGTTCCATTGACTTACATTAAAACTAAAGTGGGTTTTCTCCTTCTCCTGTAAAGTTACCATTTTGGAGATACAAGGTTTTCTTCCGACAACAGCGATACGTTTTATGCTGATTTCCTGGCACAAAAAAATGAATAACTTGTACTTAATGGCTGTTTTGACAGGAAATAAAACCAAAAAAAGGGTGATTTCTGACTTTTTCTTGGTACTGTGTATAATAATACAATAACAAACCTGCATAAACGCAGTGCTCTCTTGTGTGTGAGAAGCCTCCCCCGCCCCCTCCCCCTACCTCACTTCATCGGCTTTGGCCAAACACCTCTACATGTGAGTTACAGGCCCTAACACAAAAGGCCTGTTAAAGCAGTGCAGGCAGTTCTAGGCAGTATATAAAGTCCAATTTCCATAAGCCCACTCTTAAATAAGGCATTTGGTGCTGCTTTAAGTGAAAGCTGAAGGTAAGTTCGGCCAGGCCGGAGCCAAGAACCTCGGAGAGATCAGAAAGATATACGGTGACATCAAAGCCCGTTTTGCACCCCACAAAAGCCTGCAAATGGCGGAAAAACCATGACTCACGACAGCACGGGATAGGCCGCTCTCTCTCTCCC
This sequence comes from Colossoma macropomum, assembly GCF_904425465.1. Lineage (NCBI taxonomy): Eukaryota > Metazoa > Chordata > Actinopteri > Characiformes > Serrasalmidae > Colossoma > Colossoma macropomum. The sequence goes on from NW_023494800.1 coordinate 2,283,430, forward strand.
TCTTTCCTCTTTCTGTCCTTTTCTCGCCGCCATCTCCAGCTCCAGCCTGTAAGCATTAGCCCCACTAGCGGCCGGCGATGATGAACTGCCTGGACGCTGATCCGCCGCTGTCAGAGATGACTTACGGCCGCATTCCTGAACACAATCTGAAAGTTAATTTGTCATGAAATCCAATCAGTGGCAGGAGGGGCACGCGGCCGAGGATCTGCCGGACCAGGCTGCACATACGGATGGATTTACACTGAGCCTCGGGCTTTATTTATGAGAATAGGATGGTGTGTGACGCGGCGAATGTCTGGTGTGTAGTGCAGCGGTGGCTTCCTCCGGGTCGCGGTGAAGATCAAAACACTAAACTCAGAGCTTATTGACACCCCAAACGTCAATGGACGTCGACATACTAGGGCCTATTTTCTTGAAACCATCTGGAAAACAATGCAAAACAAAGTGTAGTGGGTTATAGGGATACCCTTCACATGGTACATTGGGGTTCAATTTGAGCTTTACTTGGGCCTGAAATTTTGGTCCCAACCCAAATACAGCCCAGTCGAAGCACGGCACAACACAGAGCATCATGTTTTGAGTCTAACTGGCCCAAAGTCAACAAAATTCTCCCCAAGGACCGACCCAAACTGGCCGACAGTTCAGAACAGTGCTGGTTACATGTGATGATAAAATAGCCACCATCAGATCACGACTCGATAAAATATAAAGCAATATAATGCTTGTCTACTCTATTTCTGTTATATGCAACAAATTTAACATATAAAAAGTGCTTTTGGCCAAACATATATAAGCAGTCCGTTTGGCTGTACAAATCTATATTTTCCTAAATTGATTTGTTGTTTATTTTTTTTGCCTTTTGTGGAGGAAAAATTTGAAGCCCATTTCACCCCTCACCCCTACCGCTTAGCCCTAACCCTCCCTATTGCGGGTTCACGTCTAGGGGTAGGCTGTACCGGCTTGTGTTGAGATAGAGGGGTAGGGTGAAGTGTTAGGGCTACAAACAGAGGTTTTTCAGAGACTCACTCCAAACAGAGTGTTATGAGAAAAAAAGAAAAACTGTGGCTGCACAAGTGACCCACAAATGTGAGAATTTTCTCCATTAATTCTTCATAACAAGTGTAAAAATCACTAATAGTATGCTGATGTCTCAGTAGCTAGCTAAATTACCCGTTCCACCTTAAATGGTGCAGCAGTTACATTCTGGCGTCTCAGGCATCCAAACTTCTGCGTTATTTTTAATGTATAACGCAAAAATTCAAACAAGAAGCTAGTGAATAGCCAACTTCAGCTTCATATCACTGAAGAATTAGGGGTGGGTGATAATAAATAATTGCCCCCCTCTTTGAAGGCATATGATGCCCTAAATGTAACTAAAGCCCAGCAGTGAGGAGCTGAATGACTCATAATTATCATTTTAAAAGTTTTCCATCTCCATATTCCACTTCAAAGAGTATTTTCTGTGACGGTCTCTGTGCTGCAGTGGGGGAATGCTAGTTCTGTTTGCGAAGTATACAGTAATTCATGCTAATGCTGCAGCCTGCGCTAGCAGGATTAGTGAGAATTCCCCACTCCACCGCTGGGCCGTTTCATCAGCAGCTCCCGTGCGGTTTGCAGCGCTGCGGTGTGTGTTTGTGTGTGTGTTTAACACTCTTTCACAGTGTGACTCAATCTGGCTTACAGGCTGCTGTTGCCCATAAAAGGAAAATTGTATGTTATACAGTACGGAGATTAGGGCTCTACGTGCAGCTGCCAAAAGCGCCTGGTACTTCCAGAAGGGAGAAACAACAGTCAATTTGTGAGTTATTTGGTTATTCCTGCCAGGATACTATCACAGAAATGGATGGGAATGTCACAACTTTTGGTGCTGCTACAGTAAACAGGAAAAAAATCCAAGTCTGAGGCAAGAGCTAGCACTTTTCCAAAAAATTCACATGCATCAGGTTCTTGTATATGTATATGGACCATTCTACCGAATTAGTTCAAACTATTAAATATCCAGATCTTAGATATTCATAAGGATTATGTTCTGATCTATTTAAACTCAATGCATTAACAGAGATAGTATTAAGCTAAATATATCGCTGTTGTCGGAAGAAAACCTTGTATCTCCATTTTTGTCGTTTTTCGGTTTTTGACATAATTGGAAAATACATGTTACCCTTTACATTGTGTGCAAATTTCATGATGAATGGACTAAAAGAAACGGCCCAGATTGACTTGGAAAAAAGTCTGGTTCCATTGACTTACATTGAAAATAAAGTATGTTTTTTCCTTCTCCTGTAAAGTTACCATTTTGGAGATACAAGGTTTTCTTCCAACAACAGCGATATACAAAATCATTATGAGTTTATGAAGTAGTTTTTATTGGGAGGAGTCTGTCTCAAACACTAACCTCTAAATTTACACTTCTGAAATAATCCTTACATTTTTTTTCAATGTTGTTCTGTTTAAGATTTCCTTGATTTATTTTAAAGTGAAGTTGAAATATTTAGATTTATCATGAGTTTAATTTCCACAAAAAAACTTGTATGGAGAAATGCTGTTCCATGTTTTCATATTGAAACACAAAGAGTTTCAGTCTATAGGCGGAGCCTTATTTTGGAAGTGAGGCTGCATCCCTGTCCCTCATGGCTGCACGGTGAGCAGTTAGATCCCATTGTTTTGAAGTAAATGTGTCCCAAAGTCTGAAAATCAGTGTGAAACATTAAGAATTGTCACTACCGAAACACAGATTTTGTACAATTAAGTACCTTTTTGCTGGCGTAATGGAAAATATTATGATTTTATGCGTATAAAGCTGTGTTTGCTGGTCATGTACTGCCTGCATTTTTAAGTTCTTCTTAAAATGAGCTAAAATTGTCACGACTGAAACATTCGGTAAAGTTTGGGTAGAGTTATGATTGTTCTGGTAGTGACAAAATGGAATGTTCAACCATTTATTTTCATAAAGCAAGCATAATTAAGGTTTATACATTATTTAACTGTCTTTACACTGAGCTAATATCATGATGAATGGACTAACAGAAATACTCCAAAATTAGGTGCAATAAAATATCTTTACATTAACTTATACTATAACTATACTATATATATATATATATATATATATATATATATATCTCGCTGTTGTTGGAAGAAAACCTTGTATCTCCAAAATGGTAACTTTACAGGAGAAGGAAAAAACCCACTTCACTTTTAATGTAAGTCAATGGAACCAAACTTTCTTCCAAGTCATTTGGGGCCGTTTCTTTTGGTTCATTCATCATGAAATTTACACACAATGTAAAGGGTAACAGGTATTTTCAAATTACGCCAAAAACTGAAAAACGACAAAAATGGAGATACAAGGTTTTCTTCCGACGGCAGCGATATACATAGTTGGTTTATAATGGAAAACACATTTTTATTTCCCTTATAAAGGTGATTTTTATCATAATACACCATTAATATTTCTGGTATGTGTAAAGCTCACTCCCACCAACATATGCCATCACAAAAAATGTGCATATAATCCATGTTGTCTGTTTTCTATTTAACTGGAATATACTTAACTTTACATAAATTATCTGGCTTATTAATGAGAAGAGCATGAATTGAATGCCATCCAATGTGCAGATTCATCACTGTAATGCAATTTCCAGTTCAGGAGGGGCTTTCACAGCCTTCCTGAATAGATGAGGTGAGATTTGAGCTTGGCGTTCGCGGGACAGGCCACTTTCTGTCAGAAAAGAGACAACTATAACTCCAGTTTAGCCTGTAACAGGTACACGGTCTTACCTGATTGAATATGCTGGAATGAACTTTACTTTAAATCTCAGTAGGAACAGAAGGAAATCCAAGATGTCTAAAACACAGAGAAAAAAAATAAGAAAGGACATAAAAATACTACTGAAAAATGTTTTCCCCAAAGTGGAGCTACGGTTTTATCTGTCCTGCAGTTCAGTGTGAGTAGAGGTCGGGTTAACAGGAGGGCTGGTCCAGGTGAAACATGCCCAGGTTTCCAATCAACTCCACTAAACTCTTAAATAATGAGTCACTGTGAAATATTCAATAGTCCAGTTTCGTTTGTAAAAGAGACTTACAAGTTTTAGCTGGTTATATTTGCACTGATTCTGAATTGTTTTGACCATAAACAGTTTCAGTATCTTACAGTTGGCAGCAAAGAGAACATAGCTAGCTGGTGTCTTGCTAACATTGAGTGCGTATACATGCACTCCATAATCTGATCATAATCGGATTTCTGCAGTTATCCGATTATTCAAATGGTCATGTAAAAACCATACTCCAATCTAGAAATATAATTAAGAAAAAAGTAAACTCTTACTCTGATTTCTTTCTGATTTCTCAGTCTGTGCATGCGCATTACTGACAAAATCTGATATTCTGCAGTTATCGGATTATTAAGTGAATGTAAACACACTCATTGATGCAGCTAGCTAGCTATACCCATAGAGTCAGCTAGCTCTTCTAGGAAAACCAGCATAGGAAATCCAAGATGTATAAAAAGACATATAAAATACTAATAAAAAAGTGAAGCTACAGTTTTACCTGTATTGCAGTATAGTGTGTGTAGTGGTTGAGTTGGCATTAAGAAATCCAAATTAGCTAAAACAGAAAATTCAAATTAGCTAAAACAGAAAATTCAAATTAGCTGAAATAGGAAATCCAAATTATATTAAACAGAAAATCCAAATTAGCTAAAATAGGAAATCAGAATTACCTAAAATTAGTTTAGCTCAGAACTTCTAGAGTTAATATTAGGAAACCCAGGCATGTTTCACCTGGATAGTCCCTTGGATACATTTAGACATCTAGGAATTCCTACATGGATTTACATTTGTTGTGTTTCGATGCTGGTATGCTGGTCATCCAGCATGACCATGCTGGGTGACCAGCTAAACCAGCACCAGACCATCATAGACCAATATAAATCATGCTGGTCTAAGCTGGTCTTAGTTGTTTACAAACAGGGGGATACACTAAGATTCTACAGTCAGCAAGCTAGAAACAACAGCTATCTAAAGTTGGCTAGGTAGATACGTTAGCTATCTAGAACATGTGGGAAAATACTAGTTTAGACTGTGTTAGCTTATGCTGGTATATTTTGGCCTGGTGCTGGTTAAGCTGCTCATACCAGCATCCAAAACAAGACATATGCTGGTTATGCTGGTTTTCCTAGCAGGGCAGTCAGCTAGATACACTAGCTTTCTTGAGTCAGCTAGCTAAAATATACGACCTACCCTGCTGAAAAAGGACCATTAGAACCATTAGGATTTATGGGTTTGCTTTCTATTGGGAATTGGCTTAATGGTGTCCAACAGAGACCACTAGTTTCCTGTAGAACACCTTTAGATCCCATTTGGAAAATATTAACTGCATTATAGAATCACCATTAGCATCCTTTGCACTGTGATATCAACCCATGAAAAAAGTCAAAACATATCACAAAACCAACATAAGGAACCAACAGAAACACTTTTTTGGTTTTCTGTGTGTTTTTTCAGCTGGGTGTCTAAAGTTATATACACTAGCTATCGAGTCACCTAGACTAGATATCGAGAGTTAGCTAAGTACATGATCTAGAGTCAGCTATGTACATACATTGGTAGCTACTTTGCTAGGTAGTTGCACTAGCTAGAGTCAGCTTTAGTGTAGTTTAGTTAGAATCAGCATTATTTTGTTTCTTAAACCTACTGGTAATCAATTGTTTCAGTCTGGGAACATTTTAAATTCTAATTTGGCTTATTGTGCTATGTTGGCTGATACACTACTACAAGAAAAATCCTCTGTGCCTCAGCCCCTAAATCTTTGCAGCTCAAAAATTAGACACTAAAAATGCAGCAGTAAAACATTAGTTATGGCTACACTGTAGGGAAGCAAGAGAAACTGCATCTTTTTTACTACAAAGACTGCAGGGAATCACAAATTAGCGTGGCAGTTTTCATCCGTAAGCGGCGTTCATTTTCCCGATGACAGCAGTGAGCTGGTGTGGGGCTGTTGGCTGGAGGTTGGGCATTTTTGGCCGGCGTGCCGGGGAGTAAACGGCGCGTTGGGGGGTAAACGGTGGGGTGAGTAATTGAGTCCATTTGAGCCGCGGTGCCGGAAGCTGCTGTCTCTGATCCAGCTGAACCCTCTCTGAGCTCGGGGAAGGCACAATTTACCCAAAAAAACCCTGACCCTGACACTCGGCCCATGTCAGAGCCTAAAGCCCGAGTATAAGCAGCCTTCATTTGGTCATGTTGCTGCGTGTGAAGGGCTGAGGGGTGCTGTGGTCGGGAGGTGGGTGGAGGGGGTTCTGGGGGGATTTCAGCAGGCAGACCCATAAAGCCATGCTACAGCCATTTATACAACTGTACAGTTTTTTTTTTCCCTCCCTAAATGTCTATCTATTGCATTGCGATGTCAGGCGAGGTTCCTGCGGGTCAAGAAGGCAGAGCCGTTCTGAGCTGTGCAGATTCTGGAGATCGGTGCAGGCTGTATATTCCCATCAGGCGAAGGTCACGCTCCCTTAAACCCACCGGCCATGATAACCGGCCATTTGCTGCGGATGAGCTTTGGGTTGAGGCGGGGAATTTGCGGCCGGCTTTAGAAGAGTCCGTCTCAGACGCTGTCAGAGCGTCCGCAAAATGAACGCTCAACAAAGGCAAAGGCTTACACCTGTGTTTGAGTCTCAGCTAAATTGCACCGTGCACTCCTTTTGAGGCTTAGCCATGCTACCAGACAAAAAGGGCGCTAATAATATGGTGCTTCTCTGTCGAGAACAGCTTCATTAATTCTTGTCAACTTGCGTCCAGGCCTTGCAGCACGGCTGATACGCTTTACCCTTCTTCTCCTCCTTCTTCTTCTTCTTCTTCTGGTATAAATAAAGCTCAAATGACAATTTCATATAAGCTATAGCAACGACTTTTAAACACAACATCTAGCTGGGGTGGGTTGTCTCAGTCTCTTTAACTTTGTGCTATACATTTCAAACTTTTATAGGCCTCTGAAGTCGTCTCATTGATCTGTAGTTGTCATCATGACCATATTAGGAATTCTAGGTCTAAGCCAGTTTTTTTCTATGATGAATATAAATAGTGTTTTCGAAAAATCGCCACTGTGATAAACGAAAAGGCTCCAAATCCGATACTTCTTGTCCTACATGCATTTTCCCTTTAAACGCCTGAACAATTTTCCAAATTATGAAGTCATATTATACAACAGTTAGTTCCGGCCACGCAAGCTGATTGGTTGAGAGGTGAGACGCTGTTGCTAAGCAACGACTTCGACAGCTGTAGAAGACGCTCAAGACATTTGATTCGTTTTTAACTTCTTACTTTGTCACAAGCAGAAAATGGACGCTTTTAAGATCACATTTGACCGACAGCCGATTTGGTCAGACTCTGAAGATGAGACGACACTAAATTCCCAAACTGTCATCACCACTGAGCAGCTTTTCAGTCGGCAGCTGTGACAGAAGAACAGCTAAACAAGAGACAGCTAAACATGTAACACTGTGTAGGTTAGTTTAAAGGGCCCATATCTTACATTCCTCTTGTATTTTAATTTCCCCGAGGTCCGCTTAAAACATTTCTCTGTGGTTTTATGTACCAAACACACTCATAATTCGTTTTTCTGCAACAACAAGCTCTCAGCAATATCAGCAATGAAGTGAGAAAATCTTGCATCTCCAAAACTGTAACTTTGCCGAAGAAGCAAAAACGTTCTTAACTTTGAAAGGAAGTTAATGAAACAAGATTTTTTAGATTTTTTTTTTTTTTTTCATCATGAAATTTGAACAGAATGTAAATGGCTGCTGACGACGTCCAATTCTGTGAAAACAGGGCTGTTACATTATGCTACATTATATTACATAACATTGCATTACATTATGCTACATTTCTTTATATTACATTGTTAAATTACATTACATGCTGTTTTGTTTCATTACATTACACTTCATTTCATCATGTTATATTACATTATGCTATATTTCATTACATTGTTAAATTACATTAAGTTACATTATGTTGCTACATTACATTGCAATACATTACGTTATGCTACATTACATTACATTATGCTATATTTCATTACATTTTTACATTGTATTGCATTACGTTACATTATATTATGTAATATTTCATTACATTACATGCTGTTATAGTACATTACATTGCGTTATATTACATTTCAACCTGCCCCATCCTGGTTTTGCTAGTATTTTAGCATTTTACCCATCAAATTAATCTAGAGGAACTACTGATTTAGACCAGATCAGTTAGAACGTTTAACCTGTGTAATGTGTGAGCTGACTGAGCCGTAATCCAGAGGTGAAATTTTACTTTCTTGCCTCAAAATCGAATTTTGTCACATAAATAATTCACAAAGTCTTCAAAATTCTCCTGTAAGCTCAAGAGTGAGGCGGGTGTGCACAGTAGTGATATAACCCCTGTAGCTTATTTCTGATTGGCGAAATGTTAGCACCCCCCCCCACTCTCCCCCAGCAGCAAAAAGGTTAAGGTGTGTCTGAGCAGTGCTTGTGAAGTGTTCACTATTTAAACAACATCTGATCACATCTATTCACAGAACTTACATTCACTGTTTCACATTTAACAACAGTGAAGCCCAGCAGCTTTGGAGACTCCTGAGGTGCTTCTCCAGCAGAACATGCACACTTATTAGACACTCTTATCCAGAGAGACTTACAGTTTGATCATTTTACACAGGTAGGCGAAGGTAGCGTTAGGAGTCTTGCCCAAGGACTCTTATTGGGATAGTGTAGGGTGCTTGTCCAGGTGGGAATCGAACCCCAGTCTACAGTGTAGAAGGCAGAGGTGTTACTACACTACACCAACTGCCCTATCTGGGCAAAAATGGACTCACAAGCTTTTGTTCTGATAGGGAAGATTAGCCTGTCTGTTATTCAGCCCTGTTTTTATTTTTTCTCAGAATTGGACGACGTCAGCAGCCATTTACATTCTGTTCAAATCTCATGATGATTGGATCAACAGAAATGATCCAAAATTACTTGGAAAAAAATCTTTTTTCATTAACTTCCTTTCAAAGTTAAGAACATCTTTGCTTCTCCTGTAAAGTTACAGTTTTGGAGATGCAAGATTTTCTCGCTTCATTGATGATATTGCTGAGAGCTTGTTGTTGAGGAAAATCATATTTTGGGGGGTGGTTAAAATATAAAATGTAAATATAAAAAAAGAGTTTTTTTAAAGTTATATAAAGTTAACATATTGACATTTACTTTTTAACACTGAATTATTTACTTAATTATGTATTAATTAGTTTTAAACTACATTTAAAAGTCTGTTTGGAAATCATTTTTCAACTTCACCATCTCCATTTGTTTTGGAAACTAATCTTATTCACATTTAACTATGAACATCAGATTAAAATGTCTTTATTTTTATGAAAAATACCTGTTCACTTCTGACTGCCAGTGCACATGTAGCCATGTTATCATTTTTTTTATTTTATTTATTTTTTTCTATTAAGAAATAAACAAAAACACCTTTTCCAAAGCCAAGCAGTCATGGCTGTGTTGAGTGAGGAAGAAAACTAGCTTGTGAAAATTGCAACACACCCTTTTTATCCTCTTTAACATTATTTATTTATTTACTTTTAAATTTCCTCTGTTTCTACAACTGAACGTTCTCCAGCTCCGTCCGCTCATCTGAACTCACGATTAACAACACAGAGAATCAAACTCGAGCTGACCTGTTTCCACTTCAGCTCAGTGGAGCCTTTTCGCCCTTTAGCCATCAGCGGCTACAATAACTTCCCAAACAGTTTAGTGCTACTTCAGTTCCTGCCAAAGCAGGGTGTGCCTCACTCAGCAGCTCCTGTACACGCTCGCTCGCTCGCTCTCTGCTGCCATGTCACTCATTTTTACCTCCTTCTCTTTCAAACAATTCAGAAAAGCTTGTGTACAGAGCCCAGCCTCGTCTCGATCGCGACCTCTTTTGTGAAAACAACTGAACCGTGCTGAAGGGCGAGAACGACACAACGTCTCCTCACTACTTTCTCACGACCGCAGTGCAGAATCCTCCCTCCGATCAAACTGAAGTGTCATTCAGGCCTATTCTTCACTCACAGTGGCTTTAGATAAATACTAGCCTCGACCTCATTCATCCAGATCAACGAAATAAATGATCCCTAAAGCAACCGCGCCGTTTCCATTCTGAAAGATTTATGGTGCTCTATTACACCCTTGCAGTGTTTACACTAGCGCGTGTGTGTAAGTGGGCCCCTGTGTGAATACTTCATGAGGAATCATCTCGAGGCATGGCGTTCCGGAGGTAAACTGCGTGTTCGCACCGTGTAATGAGGGCTGATAACTTGCAAAGCATTTTGCCTGAGGAGATGAAGGCGTGCGCTGGAGTGTAAATGTGTCATCGCATGTCCTTCACTCCGATGCTCTGGCTAACGTGGCTAATTTAAAATTACTGGGCAACTAACAACTCTGAGCTTGTTACAGCGAACGAACTGACGAGTAATCAGCATGCTAATGCTAAGTCTTCTATTGTAGAGGCTACATTTAAAGCATTTCCTAAAATAGCTGGTTGTTTCACCTCTTAGGCCACCTATATGTGGGTCCACACTTCAGTTCCTTCATTATACACTGAAAAAAAGAGGTCAAGACGTGGCACACGAAGACAATACGTCACATCAAAACAATTGCTACCTTGTTTTGGCATGATGTAACTAATGTTGTGCAACCACTTGACACATTTTAATCATGTAAACACTCACTGTCCACTTAATCTGCTCCACTGACCATATAGTTTCACTCTGTAGTTCTACAGTTACAGACTGTAGTCCATCTGTTTCTCTGATACTTTGTTACCCTGTTCTTCAGTGGTCAGGACCCCCATTGACCCTCTATATAGCAGGTACTATTTGGGTGGTGGATCATTCTCAGCACTGCAGTAACACTGACGTGGTGGTGGTGTGTTAATGTGTGTTGCGCTGGTACGAGTGGATCAGACACAGCAGTGCTGCTGGAGTTTTTAAACACTGTGTCCACTCACTGTCCACTCTATTAGACACTCCTACCTTGTCGGTCCACCTTGTAGATGTAAAGTCAGAGACGATAGCTCATCTGCTGCTGCACAGTTTGTGTTGGTCATCCTCCAGTCCTTCATCAGTGGTCACAGGACGCTGCCCACAGGACACTGTTGGCTGGATGTGTTTGGTTCTCAGTCCAGCAGCGACACTGAGGTGTTCAAAAACTCCAGCAGCACTGCTGTGTCTGATCCACTCAGACCAGCACAACACACACTAACACACCACATCAGTGTCACTGCAGTGCTGAGAATGACCCACCACCCACATAAATACATAGTAGATACATTGCTTATATATTTATATGCATATAGAGCACTGTGCAATGTTTTTGCCATTTAACATAATAAATATTGATTATGAACACCAGGTATTGGTTGATAACTACAAACAATACTACGCTTCCTTGAGGAGAGAGCGGGAAATGGTTAAACCAACACAGCGACATACATAAAATCACTAATTACTGTAATATTATAATATGTATTTATTCTAATATTATGAATTAAATGTTTACTGACCAGACAATCAGCTTTTTAATTGTAATTTTGGTTACACTTTATATGGATGGTCCTATAGATGCTCTACAGATACTCAAATCATTAACAAATGTTCCGGGGGTGATGTTCAGTTGATTATAAACAACATTGTGGTTAAGGTTAGGGTTAGGAGTAGATGTAGGTTTTACCTTGATCTTAAGGTTAGGGTTAGGAGTAGATGTAGGTTTTACCTTGATCTTAAGGTTAGGGTTAGGAGTAGATGCAGGTTTTACTTTGATCTTAAGGTTAGGGTTAGGAGTAGATGTAGGTTTTACCTTGATCTTAAGGTTAGGGTTAGGAGTAGATGCAGGTTTTACTTTGATCTTAAGGTTAGGGTTAGGAGTAGATGCAGGTTTTACCTTGAGCTTAAGGTTAGGGTTAGGTTTAGGGTTAGATTTAATAAACTCTTTCACACTGAACTTGAAGTTCAGTTGCATTTAATAGACATTTAGTTGAATGTTACTTATAAACAGACTGAGCATTTACAAGCATCTACAGTGTTACCTTAATTTTTGCACAGTATTATATATAGTAACTTTCTGAATAGACTTGAGGTGTTTTAAGTTTAATAAGTGAGTAATAAGCCTGAGTCTGCATTAGTTATTAGACATAATTAATTTCTATAAACCTGCGCTCCAGACTGAAGTGATCTATGATAATGAACTGGATGTGAGTCGCTCTGCGGTTGTTTAGGTCTGCTGTAAATGGGTGCATTATGGATACAGGTGGGCTGAAGGAGTTAAAGGGAAACTTCAAGCTAAAATGATGATATTTCAGATTGTTTACTCTCTGATGGTGATGTGACCTTTGACCTTCAACCTCCAGCAGCTGGTTCAGCTCTACCTTCGGCTGGAACCTTTCCACTTCCAGCACATTTCAGCTTCAGCATACATCATCTCAGCCGCACACCGATACCCTCTAAAACAGCATGTTTGTCCTTATATTCTTTAAACACTATGTATGTTCAATGTGATTAACTTGATTACTCTGCAAGTGAAAACTTGGCAAGTGAAACTACTTTAAATCTAGTCAATATCTAAGTTTTCTCATTTGCAGATAGCTGTAAGCTTATTATAAGATTATATAACTTATTTCTCAAAGTTTTTACCATAGTGGCAGATTATTTTGCTTCTTGTAAGAAATTTGCTTGAAACAAACAACATTTTCTGTCAAGATGGTGATTTTATCGGAATACCACACTCATAGCAATGAGGATGTTATTTGTTAAAGGAGAATTCCATTCCATTTTCAAACAATTTCTACAGAATTCAATCAATTAGATGTAAGAAAAAAAGAAAAAAATCAGGTTCTTTGATGTGAAATGGTGATTTCTTTACAATGGTAGTAATAGATACTGAGGGGCTGCTATCTAAAACAACCAGTTATTTGTCTTCTGAGTGATCTTAGAAGTTTGTATATATATATTTATACAACCCCATTTCCAAAAACATTGGGACGCTGTGCAGAATGTAAATAAAAGCAGAATGCAATGATGTGCAAATCATGTAAACCATATTGTTAAGGGGAAATACTACAAAGACAACATATCAAATGTTGAAACTGAGAAATTTTATTGTTTTTTAAAAATATATGCCCATTTTGATTTTGATGCCAGCAACACGTTGCAAAAAAGTTGGGACGGGGGCCTGTTTACCACTGTGTTTCATCACTTAACAACACTCTGTGAGCGTTTGGGAACTGAGGAGACACTGCTGTAGTTTTGAAAGTGAAATGTTTTCCCATTCTTACTTATATATAGGATTTCAGCTGCTGAAGAGTTCAGGGTCTCCTTTGTCGTATTTTTTTAATTTTATGACACACCAAACCTTTTCAGTGGTGACGGGTCTGGATTGCAGGCAGGCCAGTTCAGTGCCTGGACTCTTTTAATACAGAGCAATGCTGCTGTAATACATGCAGAATGTGGTTTTATATTGTTTTGCTGAAATAATCAAGGCTTTCCCTGAAAAAGACGTCGTCTGGATGGCAGCATATGTTGCCAAAACATGTATATATCGTTCAGCATTAATGGTGCATTCACAGATGTGCACCTCACCCATGCCATGTGCACTAATGCCCCCTTATACCATCATGAATACTGGTTTTGGAACTATGCACCGATAACAAGCTGAGTGGTCTTTAGCCCAGAGGACCAAAAAGAATTTCAAATTTTGATTTGTCGGACCACGGGATACTTTTCCACTTCCCCTCAGTCCATTTTAAATGAGCTCAGGCCCAGAGAAGGTGGCAGCATTTCTGGATCCTGTTTATATCTGGTTTCCTCTTTGTATTTTAGAGTTTTAACTTGCATTTGTGGATGCAATGATGAACTGTTTTCACAGTGTTTCTGAGCCCATGCAGTGATTTCCACTACTGAAGCAATGCAGTGCCATCTGAGGGCCCAAATATCACGACCAGCAACTTCTGGTTTTTGGCCTTGTCCCTTACATACAGAGATTTCTCCAGATTCTCTGAATACTTTAATGTTATTATGTACCGTAGATAATAAAAAACAAAAGTTCTTTGCTATTTTATGTTGAGAACCGTTATTCTTGAATTGTTGCACTATTTGATCGTTCAGTCTTTCACAGAGTGGTGAACCCCTCCTCATCTTTACTTCTGAAAGCCTCTCTGAGATGATCTTTTATATCCAATCATGTTACTGACCTGTTGTCAATCAACCACCAGGTGTTTTATTAGCATTACACAACTTTACCAGCCTTTTGTTGCTCCCGTCCCAATGTGTTGTTGGCATAAAATTAAAAATGGGCATGTATTTTTTCAAAAAACAATAACATTTCTCAGTTTCAATATTTGATATGTTGTATTTGTACTATTTTTCTATATATATATATATATATATATATATATATATATATATATATAGAGAGAGAGAGAGAGAGAGAGAGAGAGAGAGAGAGAGAGAGAGAGAGATAGATGCCACTGGTGTTCTTACAGTTCCCTGCACATACTTGTTAAATGTATCAGCTGTCAGGCAACATATTCATAACCATTTCATGTAATAAACGTTCTGGACATCTGACATTCCTATCATTACAATTCCGACTCTGTGGGTTTCTTGACTTTGTTTGCATCTTAATTACATTATCCAGAAATGTTGTGAGTGGAATTCCCCTTTAATAACTGTCTGCAATTATCTCAGCATTCCTTTAAACATAGTGTTATTCTGCCCATTATCTCATCTTGAACGGTGCACGTGTGTGTATAATATGCACGTTCACACTTTACTCCCTGAAATGTGTCCAAAAGTCTGTAGACTCCAGCGTTTCTTCTGAAACGAGGGTGTTAATAGTGAGTTTGTGCTGCAGTAACAGCCTCTACTCTCCTGGGAAGGTTCTAGATGTTGAACATTGCTGTGAGGATTTGATTGAGCATTAGTGAGGTCAGCTACTGATGTTGGATGGTCAGTTCTGGGTCATTCCAATTCATCCCAAAGGTACTGGATGGAACTCCATCACTCCAGAGAACACAGTTCCACTGCTCCACAGCCCAATGCTGGGGGGCTTTATACCCCTCTAGCCAACGCTTGGCATTGGGAAGGTGACCTTAGGCTCACGTGCGGCTTGGTCAATGTTTTTCTATGGAGATTATCCAGTGTTCCCAAGTATTGTAGCTCAGCAGGTTCGGAGTTTTTTGGGTGAATTTGGGTGTGTTTGAGTTGAGGAATGAAACTGAAAAGAAAACGAGGCACACCCTCGCAGCTCCGGAACACACACAGCGGCGTCAGTCAGCGCTAGCACTGCCGGGGCAGGTACGCACACACCTGGGGCAGAAGAGTCAGCGCCGCTCAGCCTGCCGCTCTGAGAGGAGTTCTCGGAAACGCTGACGTGTAACACGTTCGAAACAAAACAAAGGAGAAGCTGCCGGAGGACAGGTAGAACCTGAAAAGCTGCTGATCTGCCAATCAAACCGAACGGGGCATCTGCTCTCTGTCAGTCAGACAGGTACGCTAATCACCCCTCTCACATGGCTCCTTCCCTTTCACATCACACGGCCGGGCTGCTAGACACTGTTACACGCTGTTGCCCTCCAGCTGCTCGTCAGCCTGCGGTGCGGTTCTTCTCTGAAGGGCTTCCAGAAACAGAAACGTCCCATCGTTAGTCCTAAATTAAGATCTGACAAGATTGAGATGAAGTTTTTTCACAAAATCATAATACACTTTCCAAAAAATGGTACTAAGCAGTCACTGGGGTGGAACCCTCAAGGTCACGCCTTCAGTATCTTCACTAACACTGTACAAAATTATGTCTTAGCAGGTAAAAAACATCTTAAATCTACTCAATATATCTAATGTTTCTCATGATGAGATTTTTGTGAGATTATTATTATAATAAGTCTTATTACATTTTTTTACTTGTACACAGTTTATCTAATTAAAATAGAATTAAATCTAATGTAATTAAATTTTAATTAAAATTAAAATGTCTAATTTCATTGGCACTGCTTCAAACATTATTTTTCAAAATAAGTAAAACGATCTGCCAAAGCAATAAGACACTTTCACCATCACTGCTGTCGGAAGAAAACCTTTCTCCATTTTTGGCGTTTTTCAGTTTTTGACATAATTTGAATACGCCTGTTGGCCTTTACATTGTGTGTAAATTTCATGATTAACCGACCAAAAGAAACGACCCAAAATGACTTGGCAAAAAGTCTGGTTCCATTGACTTACATTGAAAGTAAAGTAGGTTTTTTCCTTCTCCTGTAAAGTTGTCATTTTGGAGATACAAGGTTTTCTTCCGACAACAGCGAAATAAAAATACTTATAATAAGCAAAAATGTAATATAGTGGTCTTATGAGAAATATTAGCTGTATTGACTAGATTTAAGATGTTTTTGTTTACCAACATAGCATTCTTGCAGTGTAGGGAACATAATTGTATCATATTCCATTGCGATTATATGTATTTAGTTGCATTGACTCCATACGTGTCTTATCTTTTGGCTTTTTATTTGATTTCTTTATTTTAAAATATTTTTGGTTATAAAAAGCTACAAGCTAATATGAACCTTTCTGCTGCAAGTGAATGTCCCTTTAAAAGTCATTTAAGGTTCACAATTGGGTATATTTACATTCATGAACACAATATACCTGTTCGGTACCTTTGTCCTGACAGTGTGCAGAAGCCAGTCTTATCTTAACCTGAGCTGGATCTACACTACAGCCTGACTTAGAGCGATTTTAAGCCCCTTCCAACAAATTTTCACAATCTAAAGTGATTTTCCAGGTTAGGGTTTCGTGGCTGACGGTGCAGATGATCTTCTAGTGTGAGAGGAGAAACGAGTCACTCTTCATCTTTTCGTTGTTTTCAGATATGTTTGATTTTTATGACTCACAATCTTCAGTCCAGCAGAGCGAGATGGTCAGTGACGTAACTCAACGAGAGATTCAGGCGACAGCCAATGAGAAGAGAGGACAGAAAGGTGAAGAGACGTGCACACAGAAGCTCCTTGTCGTACACAGGCAAATGAGAGCTTTGTCATGTTTACATTGTTTGTAATGTTTGAATCCAGTCGTCGTCACTCTCTTCACACAGCTCAGCCGCCTGTTCACAGTGAAGAGCATCTGAGTATCTCACTGCATTTCTCCACCTCAGATTAATCCTCTGTTTGCGTTTTCACTTCGCAAAAAAAGCACAAACAGGTCTGGTTTGCTTTGCTTGTGTCACATAATAACAGGTAGATTTTGAGTTGTGAGTGTTTTACTCTTAGAAAGTCTTTTTGTGTGTTTTTTTTATTTCTTTTTTTGCTCATAGGTAAATAATGATTTTATTCATTTATCCTGCAAAACACGATTGGCCTTTAATTTGTCCCGTGAAATACGACTGGCCTCTAATTTTTCCCATGAAACACAATTGGACCTTAATTTTTCCTGTGAAACACGATCGGCCTTTAATTTTTCCTGTGAAAGACAATCAGCCTTTAATTTTTCCTGTGAAACACGATCGGCCTTTAATTTTTCCTGTGAAACACGATCGGCCTTTAATTTTTCCTGTGAAACACGATTAGCCCTTCATTTTTCCTGTGAAACACGATCGGCCTTTAATTTTTCCTGTGAAACACGATCAGCCTTTAATTTTCCTGTGAAAGACAATTGGCCCTTCATTTGTCCTATGGAACACGATTAGCCCTTCATTTTTCCTGTGAAACATGATCGGCCTTTAATTTTTCCTGTGAAAGACAATCGGCCTTTAATTTTTCCTGTGAAACACGATCGGCCTTTAATTTTTCCTATGAAACACGATTGGCCCTTCATTTTTTCTGTAAAATATGATTGGCCCTTCAATTTTTTCTGTGAAACACGTTTGGCCCTTAATTTTTCTGTAAAATATGATTGGCCCTTCATTTTTTTCTGTGAAACATGATTGATCCTTTATTTTTCCTGTGAAACATGATTGGCCCATAATTTGTCCTGTGAAACACAGTTGGCCCTTCATTTGTCCTGAGACACATGATTGGCCCATAATTTGTCCTGAGACACATGATTGGCCCATAATTTGTCCTGGGAAACACAATTGGCCCTTAATTAGTCCTGGGAAACATGACTGGCCCCTTATTTGTCCTAGGAAACATGATTGGCCCTTAATTTTTCCTGTGAAACACAATTTTCCTGTAGGTTTTTCTGTAAAACATGATTTGCCCTTGTTTTTTCCTGTAAACCACGACTGGCTCTTAATTTTGATGGTGAAAAATGGTTGGTCCTCCTTTCTATGCTGCAGTGACAGTGAATGTGGTTAGGGGTTCAGTTCAGTCTCATGCAGGAAAACCAGAAAACTCTGGATGTCAGAAATGTCCAGAGTCATTCTGCTTCATTCCAATGTGACCCCTGAAAGTAACCAAATCAAAATTGTGCAGGTGCACTGATCTCCTCACGAGGCTCTAATACTGTGGATGAAACGTGGTGGAAGGATGGAGCTGAAGCTAATGTTTCTGAGCTGAATGTAACTGTATTCAATACACTCCAAGGTCACATTCACTACAGTACATTCATTTATTTAGCAGACGCTTTTATCCAGTGCGAATGTCCAGCGCAGTGAAGGTTTGCATTTGTTTAACCAGCATTCCCTTCTGTTCTGATGCAGTTCATTGTTTTACTTTCCTGAGCTTCAGCTCCTTCACTGTGTTACAGTTTCATGCTCGCGCTTCTGAAGAGTAGCAGTAAAAACTCAAACGTGCTTTGATGAGGCCCACACCTGCAGTTGGACCTCCAACAGAGTCTGTACATCATCCCCATAATCCCCCAGTTCAGGCCTTAAGTAAATTATGAGCTGATTTGCCAAACCGAGTGTGTGAGTCACTAACAGAAGTGTGTTTTTTCTTCCTCTCCGTTGCGTTGGCAGCAGCGTGTGGGCCTACACGGTCATTCTTGGTTACTGTTTCAAATGACAAGTGTTGACTTTAACATTTTGTCTGGTCACGCTGAGCTGTTTTGACGTTCGTGGATTATCAGATTTTAAAGTGTTGCTCTAACACTCTGACCACTGGGACTGGATTCCAGTTTCCAGGTTTGTATTTCTTTTACTGGCGAGAAATGACCAAAGCTGTTTAGCCTGTTAAAGATAAAAGACTCTTTTTACACATTTACAGATCTGAGAAGCTTCTAAAGGATCCAGTTCAGAGGTGCTTTTTAGAGAAAAGTTAGACACAATAGGCCTCAGTGAGCTACACTGTCAAAAGGGTCTCGTAAGATCTACTTTAGTTTACTTTAGTTTTAGTTTTATTCAACCTACTTAAATTATTTGAATGAACCATCCTTTCAATGTAATTTTTTGAGTTGAATAAAACTGGTTCAATTACTTGTTACTACATGAAGTCATTTTTTAAGTAGATCTGATTAGACACTTTTTACAGTGTACCAGCATTAAATTAAGTTAAAATTTTGGATGCTAAAATAGTATTTCTACAAACTATAGGAGTAAATTCCCAACTTTTTTTTTGTTTGGCAGCAGGAGGTCACAATTCTGATCTTTCTAAAAAAAAATTACTGTGTCAAAATCTCAAAATAGTTATTTATTTTCTCAAACTTTTGGCTTGGTATCTCAAAATAACAACAATAAAAAAAAAAATCAGTATGTCAGAATAGTGACCAAACTTTTTGTCCTGAAATCATTTCTTTTTTTCTTGGGACTTTGACTTTTAGATCAAAATCATTCCTTATTTTCTCAAAATGTAAATTGAAACATGCACTGTAGAAAGTGTCTCATCAGATCTACTTCAAAATTGACTTCATGTGGTAACAAGTAAATTAACTAGTTTTATTCAACTTAAAAAACCACATTGCTTGAAAGAATCATATTTATTTAGGTTTAATAAATCTAGTTAATTTAATTGTTACCACATGAAGTCATTTTTTAAGTAGATCTGACGAGACACTTTTTACAGTGTGAAATTCTGACATCTATGTTGAAATAATGAAATTTTAAGACAGTAAGTATATATTTTGACAATATAAGTAATTTTTTTGAGAAAATAGGTCAAATTCCTGATAAAATAAGTCATTATTTTGAGATACTAAATCCAAATTTTAACACAATACTACAAGAAACTGAAAATGACTTTTCTCTTCTACCTGGTAGGAATGGGTTTCCATGGTAAATGCTAAAAACTGAGCACAGAAAATGTCCACAAAATATCGGAACTCTAATCACCAGTGAAATTTTGGCTTCATATGGAGTAAAATGTAATAATGAACTAATAAACTAATTTGATGGCTTCCTCTTGATCTGCTTGGTGCAAAGTGAATCTAATTTAATCCTGATTAAATCTAAATGTATTATTTAGAATCAGCACTGGATTCCAGCTTTAGATGGTTATAACAGTTAATAAGTTGTATTAAGTTGTATTAAATAAGCTGTACAGTCTGAAACCCTTCTATGCGTTCTTAGGAGGTGTAGATTTTGTGCACCTGCACCTCGGATCGCTCAATATGAGCATGTTAAACAGAATAGCAGCTAACGGCTAACAGGTCCAGACCTGCTGGTTTGTGTGTGAATGTGTATAAACAGGAAGCTCATCCTGTCACAGCGCGTTTGATTGACAGTAACAAAGGGGGAAACAATGGGAGGCAATTGACCCAGATGTTGTATCAGAATTGCGTTTGTTAGGCAGAACCTGTGCGATGCCTGAGTTGTCCCGGTGGGGATTTGCGGATAAATAAACATGAGAGAGGTTCAGGTGGAGTCCTTTCAGCCAATTTAGAGCCAGAGGTGAGGGCACCGGGGGCTGGGAGAGCTTTCTAATGGAGTCAATCCACTTAACTTAACAAGCGCCTTCAACCCTGTGTCACCGGACCCTCGGCACGAACCCAAATCCCCTCTACACGCACACCTATTCCCCTCATTTGTGAATTCTCCGGATAAGAAGCGCTGTTCCGTCTTCATCCCTCACCTTCTCCATTCAGAGCCGTAAACTTCCTGCCAATCACTGTCAGCGCTCCGCTCACAGGAGCCCAGTTTAACAAACACAAAACTCCACATGACGCTCACTGAACGCTGCTCCATCCAAAGTTTCAAGGTGACAAACACTGCAAACGCGCTTTCATAGCTAGTAAAGCGTTTCTCACATCACTGTAATGTTCTTACAGCAGGTTCATAATGAGAAACATAATTTACATCAGTTTCACTCACCAAGAAAAGGACATTCTGAAAGATAAAAGGTTCTTTTACACCTGCGTGGATCTGAGGAGCGTCTAATCCGTTCATTTTAGTTACCCGCAGCAGGGCTCGATGAGCTGTCATCACAAAGATATGGAATAATTAGAATAATGAAGCTGTCAAAGTCAGTTCCTGCCAGATAAACAACAGAAAATCGGTTTCTTCTTTCCTTCTTCTCTGTTTCAGGCAGCAGTACGTCAAAAAGTTTAATTATTACCTCAAAAGGACTGATTTTCTCAAAGGTTCGACTTATTAAATCAACATAATTGCTTATTGTTTTAAAATTCTGACTTTCTATCCTGAAATAATTACTTATTTTCTCAAAATTCTGTCATTTCATCCCAAAATAATGACAGTGTTCTTCCAAAATTGACTTATTATCCCAAAATAATTACTTATTTTCTCAAAACTTTGACTTATTACATTAAAACTGTTATTTATTTTCTATAATTTGATTTACTATCCTGCAATAATGGCTTTTGTCTAAAAAAATGACTTATTATCTTAAAATAATGATTTATTTTCTCAAAATTACAACTTATTTTCCTAAAACGATGATTGATTTTCTCAGGATTTTAACTTGGTTAGTCAAAATGGTTACTTATTTACTCGTACCTATCATTTTTATTTATATTACATTAAGATTCTTTAGATGAAATTCTCATTTACTATGTTGAAATAATGAGTTATTAATTTTTAAGAAAGTGTGTGATCAGGATATTAAATCATTTTCATCAGGAAAATTTTTCAAAATTTGGAGAAATTATGTAAGACAGTGTGTTTTGCTTTATTCACAGCTTTAATCATGCAAACGGTTATTTCTTCTATATGGTACCAAAAAGGGTTCTTCTATTGTTATGATGTAAAGTCTGTAACAATAGAAGAGCCCTTTTCACATTCTTCATGAATCTGAAGAACCTTTCACCATGCAAAGAACCATTTAATCATGTAAACGGTTGTTTGAGTGCTCAGGGTTCTATACTGAACCATTTTCTTTACTGAAGAACCCTCAAAGAACCATCTTTTTTAAGTGTCTCTATATAAAATACGCTCTTAGCAAAGATGGTTCTTCAAGGGTTCTTCAGTAAAGGGAATGGTTCTATTAAGAACCTTGAGTTCCATAGGGAACTATTTGCAAGTTTGAAGGGTGATTTCCATGGTGAAATGGTTCTTCAGATTCATGAAGAATTTGATCTATATGGTTCCATGAAGAACATTTTGAAAATGGTCCTATATAGCACCAAAAAGGGTTCTTCTATTGTTATGATGTCAAGCTTAAAATAACAGGGGAACCCTTTTTGGTACTGTATAGAATCAAATAAAACACATTCTCCATCAATCTGAAGATGCAAAGAACCATTTAATCATGCAAACAGTTCTTTGAGTGCTCAGGGTTCTATACTGAACCATTTTCTTTACCCTAGAACCCTCAAAGAACCATCTTTTTTAAGTGTCTCTATATAAATTACGCTCAGCAAAGATGGTTCTTCAAGGGTTCTTCAGTAAAGGGAATGGTTCTATTAAGAACCTTGAGTTGCATATGGAACCATTTGCATGTTTAAAGGGTGATTTCCATGGTATAGAACCATCTACAGCACATTGTCCATCAATATGAAGAACCCTTTCATGATGCAAAGAACCCTTTAATCATGCAAAGGGTCATTTGAGTGTTCATGGTTGTATATAAAACCACTTTCTTTACTGAAGAACCCTTGAAGAACCATCATTTTTAGTGTAGAAGTGTGTAATAAAACTTTGGGCCATTTAAGGGGGTTCAGCTAGTTTTGTTATGAGTTATGAGCTCGTTTTTCACCAAAAATTCATTTTTCTGAAAAGAATGATGTGCTGATTTTATCCTCTACAGTCCTCCATGACGTTTGTGTAAACATTTTTCAACATAATTCAAAATTGCACTAACAGAATCAAATCATGGTGAGATTTGAGGGTCAGTTCTTATTCTCCAGGGAATATTTTGGTTTTTCCATCTGAATTTTCATGACCAAACCGTAAGGCAAATTATTCAGTAACTGCATAAAATAAATGTAAATTTTTGGGTTTTTTTTGTAAAAGCTCCCCTCACATTAACAGAACATGTGTTTTATGATCACACATATTGCTATATGCTTACAATTTACTGCTGAAAGTCAAAAATCTGAGACGCTCTTTGTGTTATTTTATAAAAAATTATTTTTACAGAGCAGATCACTGAAGAGACGCCATCTGTTTATAGTTTATAGCCCAGATTTGTGGAAAAATGGGTCGACTTTCAGTAGAAAAAAAAAACTGAGTTCAGCTTCTTTAATTATAAGGGTTTAAAATGGCATCACCCATCTATTTGACTGGATAGAAGACAGTTACAGCCTCATACGACCCCCACCTTTAGAATGTAGCTTATGAAATATGAAAGTTATGAAGAATATGACGAAGTGCGTTTATGAGTTAGAATGGTAGCTCATTTGAATCTTATGCCACACAGAGATCGTTGGGATTGTTCTGAGCTTCATTCCTACACACAAGCAAAGTCATCTGTCAATGCAAAAAAGATTATTTTACAAGATAAAGTCAATTTAAAAATGATCATATCCTATAATCTTACTCTGAGCTCATGGTGAGAAATATTAGATGTGTTGACTGAACTTCAGGCTGATTTCACTTCAGGCAGTCAATATAAAAATAAGAGTAAATATCTTCAAATGTAAACAAGATCTTGGTGTATTGTTTTTATTGTTTATATTCCAGTACTGTGTAAACGGGTCCTCCATCTGCGTCTGTATTACATTTACTGTGTAAATATTAACTGTGTAAATAGTCACATTTGTATATTTTCACAATCAGAATCAGAATCTTTGTTCTCTGAGTTCTAGATAAGCAAGGAACGTCTCTTAGTGTTGAAACAAAATTCAATACAATAAATAAAAATAATATATATATATGTACAAATATGAAAAATATGCCCTTAGAATCTTTGAAAAGATGGTTCTTCAAGGGTTCCTTAGGAAAGAAAATGGTTTTGTATAGAACCCTGAACACTCAAAGAACCCTTTGCATTTTGAAAGCATTCTTCAGACTGCAGATCGCAAAGTGCTGTATATGGTTCTATATAGATCCTTTTGGAAAAGGGTTCTATATGGCACCAAAAAGGGTTCTTCTATTGTTAAGTCTGTAACAATAGAAGAACGCTTTTCACATTCTTCATGAATGTGAAGAACCAATGCAAAGAACTATTTAATCATGCAAATGGTTCTTTGAGTGTATAGGGTTCTATACTGAACCATTTTCTTTACTAAAGAATCCTTGAAGAACCATCTTTTTTAAGTGTCTATATATAAAATATACTCTTAGCAAAGATGGTTCTTCAAGGGTTCTTTTGTAAAGGGAATGGTTCTATTAAGAACCTTGAGTCCCATATGGAACCATTTGCATAAAGGGTGATTTCCATGGTTAAATCGTTCTTCAGATTCATGAAGAATATGCTCTGTATGGTTCCATATAGAACATTTTGAAAATGGTCCTATATAGCACCAAAAAGGGTTCTTCTATTGTTATGATGTCAAGCTTAAAACAACAGGAGAACCCTTTTTGGTACTGTATAGAACCGAATACAACACATTCTCCATCAATCTGAAGAACCGTTTCACCATGCTAAGCACCATTTAAGCATGCGAATGGTTGTGTATAGAATTTATGGTTATAAATAGAACCCTTCCCTTCATGAAAGAACAAATTAAGCATGTAAATGGTTCTATGTAGAACTCACGATACTAAACAGAACCCTTCCCTTTACTAAAAAACACTTTATGCACACAAATGGTTCTATATGGAAAACAAGGTTCTAAATAGAACCCTTCCCTTTACTAAAGAACAATTTAAGCATACAAATGGTTCTATATGGAAAACAAGGTTCTAAATAGAGCCCTTCCCTTTACTAAAGAACAATTTAAACACGCAAATGGTTCTATACGGAACACAAGGTTCTAAACAGAGCCCTTCCCTTTACTAAAGAACAATTTAAACACATAAATGGTTCTATATATATAAATAGAACCCTTGCCTTTGCTAGAACCCTTGAAGAGCCATCTTTTTAAGAGTGTAGACGGTACACAAACAGTCTGCGATGTGTAAAATAATTATGAAAAATAATATTCAATGCATTTTCAAACAGAACTCTGAATTCGCACCAGGAGAACCGGATCGTGCCGAACGCTGAGAGTCGTTTCCTGTAGAGAACCGTAACTGAACTGAAGTGGATGGTGAGGCTTCCGCCTCTGCTGGATGTCAGTGGCAGCAAATCTCTCCACTTAAGACGAATCAATCTGTGGAGCTTCGTGGCAAAAAGAATCAGCCTCTGCAGACTCGGCTAATCTCAGCTCAGCGCTAACTCAGCCATGCTAAACATCTTCAGCACTGTAAATGCAGGCTAATATCCACAGGAGAGCAACAGCGCCGGAGGGAGAGGAGGATCACTGACTGGACTGTTTCATATAAACAAAAAGGAGTACTGAAATAATAATAATAATAATAATAATAATAATAATAATAATAACATTCATTACGGTTGTTATTACCATCACACTGCAAAAATTGTATCTTAACAAGTGAAAACATCATAAATGTAGTCAATATATCTCATATGTCTCATTATGAGACTATTGTAAATATATTATAAGATTATTGCATTAATCTTATATCATTATTGTTTTGAGAAGTAATGATGATCATTTTATTTGTTTCAGAAATTATTTATTCAAGAAATAAAGCTTAAAACAAGTAAAATGATCTGACAAAAGGAATAAGACACTTTCATAAGATACAGTTACTTACAACAAGTAGACGTCTAGACGTAAATTAAACAATCTTATTGTTAATATTCTTAGATTAATCTCACAATGAGAAATGTTAGACATATCGACTACATTTAAGATGTTTACACTTGCTAAGATGTCATTTTTTGCAGTGTTTGCAAGTAAATTAGCTGAAATATCTTAAATCTAGTCAATGTATCTAATATATATTTAATATATGTTTTAGACTTGCAGGTTTTAAGTGATTTTACCAAGTCACTATGTCGGCAGATCATTTTGCTTTAAGAAATATGCTCAATTGAATCTGTCAATATAGTGAGTTAATACAGTTTTGTGACCAGAAATAAGAAATAATTTGTTTAAAAATTCTCAGAAAAAATTTGAATTATTAGCTGACTAAATTTAAGGTACTATTTTTTAAAGTGCAAAGCTATCATGTCTATTATAAAAACCCTACACAGATAAAGTGGAACTGCATTCAAATGAGTATGATAATAAAATCTGTGCTCCTTTGTTATGATTTTTTCCCTTCAGCTCTTCTTTTGATTGACGGCTCCAAACAGCCTGGCGCAAACGTCTCAATTGAAGGCGCTTGACGTGTGTGACAGGGCTTCATCATGATGAGGGCAGGGGAATGCAGACTGAGGCATCATGGGAAATCACGGCTACACCGCATGCATATCCATGATGAGGCCATGTCAGTGTGGCGGGGAGCCTCTGAGGGCAGTTCGGGGGCTTCCAGCTTGTTTTCCCTTCTCTCTGGGGAAGCTGTTTGTGTCCGCGCATTTAAACCTGCACAAAGCTGCCGTCTCTGCACAGATACGGCGCAGTGCGTGCTGCACACATCCCAATGAGCTGCGCTGGGAAATCACAGCACCCCAACACAAATAAATACAAATTACTGTGTAATTCAGATGAATTTAGTCAGTAATGTTACGTCTTAATCAATTAGCCCCAGTATTGGAATCTTGTCTTTTTGCATTTAATATTCCAAAGATTAGGCTCATTTATCTGCCCTGCGATGGACTGGCAACCTATCCAGGGTGTATCCTGCCTTCTGCCCAATGACAGCTGGGATAGGCTCCAGCACCCCACCGCGACCCAGAAGGATAAGCGGTTTAGATGATGTATGTATGTATGTATGTTCACTTATCGATCACATGGTGCTTCATTAAAGCAACACTATGTAGGATTTGGGGATTTGGAGACCCCTCTGGTGGAAGTCTGTAACATGCGCGTTACATGCGGAAGAACATTTTATAACGTGGGCTCTCAGTCTAAACTTGGTGAAGGAGCGTCTTCAGAGGATGTGAGTGAATTATCTACTACTGTCACCATATCATTATCAGTATGATGTTGATTTTGAGATCATTTGAGGCCGAAACATTGAGCTGGACCTTCTTTTTGAGTCTGTGTGTGTGACGTTAATATGCAAAGACGTACAACGTGGTGCGAAAAACTCCGAACCTGAGGCCTCTGACTTTTAAATTATTATTTTACGCTTGACATATTTTAGTGTGTTCTTTTTACCCCACACTCAGTAACGCTACTTCTTTCAGTTTTAACAAAAAAAATTACATAGTGCTGCTTTAACCGTCATAATCTGATATTATAACCAAGGTATTGTCACCATAAATGTATCTCAGATTCAGGCTGACCCCTAAACAGAAGAAAATGTCTGCTTCACACTTTGCATGAGGAGACTTTTACAGTCAAAAAAAAGTCTGTGGAATGTTATCCGGTGACTAAAAGACACCTAGAAACACTCTCAGGTGAGAACATCATTCTTTCGTGCAGTAGCTGTGAGAACAGCAGTAAAACTTCCTGTTCTGAAATGAAAACAAGTAAAGTGTTGATGTACAACACTGACAAATTGCAGCCCATAGAGCAGTTTTCAAAGGCTGGAAACCTTGAGGTTGTGGAGGAAGTGCCTAAATAAGGCTGTGGTCACATGATTACACTACACCCATTTCTATGGTTACACTTCACCCATTTCTATGGTTACACTTCACCCATTTCTATGGTTACGTTACACCCATTTCTATGGTTACGCTTCACCCATTTCTATGGTTACGCTTCACCCATTTCTATGGTAACGCTTCACCCATATCTATGGTTACGCTTCACCCATTTCTATGGTTACACTACACCCATTTCTATGGTAACGCTTCACCCATTTCTATGGTTACGCTTCACCCATTTCTATGGTTACACTACACCCATTTCTATGGTTACATTACACCCATTTCTATGGTTACGCTTCACCCATTTCTATGGTTACGCTACACCCATTTCTATGGTTACGCTTCACCCATTTCTATGGTTACGCTACACCCATTTCTATGGTTACGCTTCACCCATTTCTATGGTTACGCTACACCCGTTTCTATGGTTATGCTACACCCATTTCTATGGTTACATTACACCCATTTCTATGGTTATGTTACACCTGTTTCTATGGTTACATTACACCCATTTCATTGGTTATGCTACACCCATTTCTATGGTTACATTACACCCATTTCATTGGTTATGCTACACCCATTTCTATGGTTACACTTCACCCATTTCTATGGTTATGTTACACCTGTTTCTATGGTTACATTACATCCATTTCTATGGTTATGCTACACCCATTTCTATGGTTACGCTTCACCCATTTCTATGGTTATGTTACACCTGTTTCTATGGTTACATTACACCCATTTCTATGGTTACGCTACACCCATTTCTATGGTTATGTTACACCTGTTTCTATGGTTACATTACACCCATTTCTATGGTTACGCTACACCCATTTCTATGGTTATGTTACACCTGTTTCTATGGTTACATTACATCCATTTCATTGGTTACACTACACCCAATCCTATTTTTGTGATCCACTCATTTCCATTCTTACTCTACAGCCATTTCCAGGGTTACACTCCTCTTATTTCCAATGTTACTGTTGTGCTTCTTGCACTCAACACACACAGCAAAATAGAAATGCACAGAGAGAAGTTTGATGCACAGCATCTGCTTTTAACTGCATCATATACAGATTTTAGGTATCGTTGTGCATCACACACTGTGGTGTAAGTACTCTGGGGGGTTCAACACAAAGTAGTTCAGAACAGATTATAATTTAACACAACATTTTTTAGAGACTTTCCAAGAAATGACAGTTACACCCCAGATAGTGAGCATATATCGGTCCGCTGGCTTGATAAGGTCGGCACTCCGCTGACTGTTTTCCACTGCTGGTCCACCCTCGACCCATCCAGATCACTGTCCTGCATACAAGCTCTAACTAGTTTTTAATCTCCTCAAACAGACTTTAAAGTCACAGAGACTTTTATTTTGGACAAATATTGCAAACAACTGAGAGAGAAAAAAAAATGACTAGCCCTGATATAAAATGATTTTATAAAAAATGTTGTTGCTGAAACTGAGCTGGATTATTTTTTACTAAACTGGATAATTATTTACTAATTTACAAAGTATAATTAAAAAAAAAGGAAGGAAAAATCAGTAAATTGGACTGTGAGTGGAAAATGAGTGAAGATAAGTGGAATTTTGCCCAAAACTCTGCTTAAACACCAGTGGGCCACCCAGAAAACGCTCAGCAAAAACGCCACTGGACCGTCAGTGGCCCACTATCCTCTTGCTGTCAGGGACTACATCCATTTCCATTAAGTACTGTATTGATGCTGTTGTGAAGACAAGGCGAGTGTGAAATACTCAAAACCATGGAGCAGAAGAAGTATAAAGGGTATGTAAGTCATCTGTAGAGAGGATAATCTGCTCTGTCAGCACTAACATCAACAACAGCACAGTTCTCAAGCTCTGCATTACCAGATAAAGAGGATTGAGGTGACTTAGTAAGCTAATATAAACTGGCATTAACTTTAGGATTACCTGTTTTGTTTCCTCAGTGGTAAGCTAGCTCCTATGGCTAAAGTTAGCCACTTAACATCCACAGCAAGACTTACTGCTATACTAAATGGGTCATTCTACAGAAAAGTCCATCTTTGTGTTCCTAGATTTTAGTTTACAGATATATTACACTTAAAAACATGTTAGGGTTACAATTTATTTACATTTTAAAATAAAACAATAAGTTATTTTAACAATTACACCTTCTTAAGCCTCAATTCAGCAATATTGGTTTTTAAATCAATCATATAGAATTCCAAGCACCACAGAAGAGCTCGTCCTCACGGTCATGTGTGAAGGCTGAGGCCATATTTTGAGGTAAAGAAGGTTTTTCTACAATTTTAACTACAATAATCTATACATAACTATGAAATATATAAAGTAAATGACAAAAAAACAAACGCCAAATATTCTAAAATATATAAATGAAAGTCTCCAGGAGTCGTGTCACTGGTGTTACCGCGTAACAAAAAATCTCTTATTTTGAAATAAAAGTCACACTGATGACATCATTCGACTTCCTTTTACCTGTTTTCTGAGGATCTATGAAGAAAAGCTCATGGTGAGTCCACTGTGTCTTTCAGTTATCAGAGATTTTCTCATTCAGCTCATGATTTCATATGAAGCTTTTAGCTGAAGTCACTGGTGTGACCCACTTTATTCTGAGGTAACTGAAAAAATAGAATACAAATGGATTAAATTCCATATTTTAGTGGATATTCCATGATTGACAACATGTGGTTTGATGCTCTGTAGCAGTTATTTAGTAAAATGCATATTTCATTAAAAATGTCTCTGGTGTTCCTTTATTATGTGTAACACCAATGAGGATCAGTAACACCAGTGACTCCTATGGAGAGATAGAAAAGTGGACGTTTCTGTAGAATGACCCAAATACACATAAAAAAAGCATTTCTGAGATTAGCAAACTTAGCGTAGCCTTAGCGTCTGAACGTGCATTTTCATTGTAAATGCTGTGATGGGTACCTGAGCGTGTGTGTGGTGGAGTACGGTGGTCATGGTGTGCTTTGCGTGTGGCGAGTGATAACTTGTGTCTGAACAGAGTCTTTCATGCAGAACTTCAAACAGTAATGCTAATGTGTGCCTGTCAAGCTAAAGGCTGCCGAGGACTGAGACTTTCTCACAGTCTTTATTCTCCATCGCCAGTCAAACGGACGTGCATTTGGTTTGTGTTTGTCATTTGAATGGATGGGACAAAAGGGAAAGATGCAGAAGTATGCGTGCACACACACTCGAAAACACCTATTCACCCATTCACACACACACACACACACACTCACACACGCATACGCTGCACAAACACGCAGAATTTGCTCATGTCACACGGCTCCACAAACACACTCATTTGTCAGCGTGTACAGCTCATCCAGAGAGAGCCAAGCGAAGGCGAAGGTGATTTGTTGACTGTACGAACCTGCTCACGCACGTCCACTCAGCCAACGCAGGCAGTTCAGGCCTCGTCTCGACAGGTCCCGGGCATTGTGGGATACGCAGTCACATCCAGAATTGGTCAAAATTTCACCTTGGATATTTGTTTTTTTTTAGGAAAAGCTCCAAGACTTTAATAATAAATGCAATAGGCAGAGCATATTTTGCAAAATGGAGAAACCAGACCACCCCTGCCCCCCAGCCACCCCACACATACCCCACCCTCAGGGTACCCATCCATAGTGGTGAAGAGCAGGATCATCATAGTGAACTAAAACTATTACTAAAACAAAAACTAGCAGTGGAAAAGTGTGCACGTTTAGCTGTAATCAAAATAAAAATGACACTGCTGTAAAGAGTGAAAACATAATTATAACTACAATATGTTAAATTACACCTATTTCCATAATTACATCACACCCTATTTCCATGGTTACATAACACTCAGTATCCATGTTACATGACATCTATTTCTATGGTTACACTTCACAGATTTCCATGGTTTTGCCACACCCATTTACATTGCAGCACCACACCCATTTCCATGATTACATCACAGCAAATTTCCATGGCAACATTAAACAGATTTCCATTGTTATGCTGCACTCATTTTTAGGGTTACTCTAAAGATATGCTCTTTAACTGTAATAAAAATAAAAATGACACTGTTGTAAAACACAAAAACATAATTAAAACCATCATGTCCACTGCAAGCTGAAAACTGAAATAGGATTCTTGGGAAAAAATATATATATTTTTCGTTTTTATCAGTAGGTAAAAGACGTGGAAGTGGATCGTTCTGTTTTTGGCTGTTTTTAATGAAAGAAGGAAGTTTTCTACTCTTATCTAATACCTGCTGTCACAGCTTTCATCACAGTACTAAAAACATAACAACCCTGAGAGAATGAGAGACAAAATCACATGTAAAATATAAAAACAAATCAGCGCTCCAGATGCCCTCCCTAAAATTAGCGTGCAGGATGGTTTCTAAACTGCTGAAGGGTGGATTAACTAGTGTATAAAGGCTGAACACTTAATGCCTGTAAAACACATCCCTAAAATCATTCCAGCCAGCCATCCACGTCCAACCTAAAATAGCCTTGTTTGACCCAGAAACTGTCAAGTTTATACTGTGAGCACAATGCTAATTTCCATTAGCCTGTCAATGGGAATTCCTGTGTAACATTAGCATCAAGCTAACGACTGTGTGTGTTTACGTTTTTTAGTATATTCTACCTTTTTTACTGTTTATTTTTGTTGGAGTTTTACAGTCTCTCTGGTCGAATGTGCTCTTGTGATTTGCAATTTCAGATTCCGCTCATTGATTACCATCTTCTTCACTTACGTCCTTCTGGGAGACACTGTAGATCTTTAAATCATTGAAAATGAAGACCATCAGTTTCAAATATAGCTTTTTTCCTACTACAATGAGGTTATTAAACTCTTACCATGTCTTCAGAGTCTGTCTCCAGTCTTTGTAAGAATGCATTGGTCAGTTTACATTGATTTCTAGTGATTGTCCTATATAGAATACCACTTATTGTAATTTACACCGATCAGGCATAACATTATGAGCACCTCCTTGTTTCTACACTCATTGTCCATTTTATCAGCTCCACTTACTATATAGGTGCACTTTGTAGTTCTACAGTTACAGACTGTAGTCCATCTGTTTCTCTGATACTTTGTTAGCCCCCTTTTACCCTGTTCTTCAGTGGTCAGGACCCCCATGGACCCTCACAGAGCAGGTACTATTTGGGTGGTGGATCATTCTCAGCACTGCAGTAACACTGACGTGGTGGTGGTGTGTTAGCGTGTGTTGTGCTGGTACGAGTGGACCAGACACTGCAGTGCTCCTGGAGTTTTTAAATACTGTGTCCACTCACTGTCCACTCTATTAGACACTCCTACCTTGTCAGTCCACCTTGTAGATGTAAAGTCAGAGACGATAGCTCATCTGCTGCTGCACAGTTTGTGTTGGTCATCCTCTAGTCCTTCATCAGTGGTCACAGGACGCTGCCCACAGGACACTGTTGGCTGGATATTTTTGGTTGGTGGACTATTCTCAGTCCAGCAGTGACACTGAGGTGTTTAAGAACTCCAGCAGCACTGCTGTGTCTGATCCACTCGTCATAATGTTATGCCTGATCAGTGTGAACTGTGTATTATGTCTTTTTTGTGTTGTGCTGTCACAGAGTTGTTTTACATCTTGATGCACCACAAACAATTACAACCTACATGAAATAAAAAAAGCAATAAAAACCACATCAAAGCGTCGTATAAGCTAGAAGCTAATGATTAGCATTTCTCTAAACCCTCTAAAACTCTGCACGTCTCCAGTTGAGGCCTGTTCAGGCACAATCAGGTGACTCAGCATATTCAGGCCTATTTCTAGCCAAGGCTTAAGCAACATTGCTGGAGAAGAAAGGTTCTGCACGTGCCTCGGCCTCTGACTTTGTTTGTCCGTCCCGTGCTGATATGTGTGGCTCACATTGTAGCTTGTATTTTGGGGTTCCTGACTGTAATAATTGAACCTGAATATGTACAGAGATCCTCAAGAAGAAGCCATTGGCTTGGCGAAACGTCACCCTGTGATTGGTGCTAACAGGCTAGCTACAGAAATGCGATTTGACTGGGTTTTATGTAGCCTTGTGCTAGCTAGCTTTTTCTAACATGCGTATAGCAGAGTTTCAGTGGGTGCCATAAGTGATTATCGGCAAATATGCAAGCAGGGCTCTACAAAACAATATAGTAAAATTATTATTTGTAAAATAGTAACATTTTATGCTGAATAAATAATAAGTTCGGGCCTACATGTTGTCTGCCACACTGGTCTAGTATGTTCAATTTCTCCCAGTGATGCCGGAGCCGTCCTGAACAGGTGGTCTTGTGTAACGGAAAGATTCCCACCTGGTAGGGAAAAAGAGTGTAAATGTAAATTTAAAAATTCAAAATTCACTGTAAAAATTTATGTAGCTTTTAAACGTTACAAATTAAGGAACTGGCTTAACTTGAAATTTCTGTCTGTCTGCCTTTCTGTCTATCTATCTATCCATCTATCTGTCTGTCTGTCTGTCTGTCTATCTATATGTCTGTCTGTCTATCTATCTATCTATCTATCTATCCATCTATCTATCTATCTATCTATCTATCTATTTATCTATCTATCTATCTATCTGTCTTTTTGCCTTTCTGTCTATCTATCTGTCTGCCTTTCTGTCTATCTATCTATCTATCTATCTATCTATCTATCTAACTGTCTGTCTGTCTGTCTATCTATATGTCTGTCTTCCTTTCTGTCTATCTATCTATCTATCCATCTATCTGTCTATCTATCTGTCTGTCTGTCTGTCTGTCTGTCTATCTATCTATCTATCTATCTATCTATCTATCTATCTGCCTTTCTGTCTATCTGTCTGCCTGCCTTTCTGTCTATCTATCTATCTATCTATCTATCTATCTATCTATCTATCTTTCTGCCTTTTGTCTATCTATCTATCTGTCTGCCTTTCTATCTGTCTGTCTGTCTGTCTTTCGATCTGTCTGTCTGTCTGTCTATCTATCTATCTATCTATCTGTCTGTCTGTCTGTCTGTCTTTCCATCTATCTATTAAAGTTAGTAACTGGCTTAACTTTAAGTTTCA